>NW_012267336.1:1274076-1315240 GCF_000151885.1 Dipodomys ordii | reverse complement strand
GGGGATGGTAGGGGGAAAACAATGGAAGGGGTAACCATGTTCAAGAGGAAGTGTACTCATTACCTCACTCATGTAACTGTAACCCTCTGTATAGTATCTTTACAATAAAAAAAAATAGTTCTACTTCCCAAGAATACTATGGACTAGGGAACCAACCCTTCAAAAATACAGATCAAAAATACAGCAAATGTAGGTGACTTTTCTAAGACAATTAGAACAATGACACCGGGCAGGGCAAAAGCAAGCTTGTGATAGCTGACCTGTGTGGTGTCTGTGTTCAAGCACTGGAAGGCCCAGGATAAAATAAAGTGAAGTGAAAAATACACTCAAGTTCCACCATGTGTATCTTGCCACCTCACTTTATTTTAGGGGAAAGGACGGAATAAAAGAAAGGAGCACAAATTGGGTCAACTCTTACATCTGATATATAATCCAGGTAAATTATAAATCCATGTAGAAAGACCAAGCCTTCAGGAAATAACTGTGGATAGCTGAATCAAAGTAAGCATTCCAAATCTTTGAGATAATACAAAGCAATCAAGTTTGAATAGCTAGTTGAGGCTATATTTTCACACCTTAGGAGGATTAAGTTTTAATTTCAAGGTTCAGGTGATAACGTAAAAAGTGAACTCTGTTCCACCCAACAGCACAGCTAACAGCTGCAACACTGAGTCCATTCGGAGTGTGGAATGTGTGGTGAACAACGAAACAGTCCCACCTACATTCACACAGACCTCACCCATTTCAAAATGTTTTTGCATACATTATCACATTCAGGGAAAAAAAACAATTTATAATCAGCACATTTCCTGCTTTCAATGCAAATCTATTTTTCTAAGTGCCATGGTTAATTTTCTTACATGCGGTAAACACTGCCCAAGCCATCTTTCACAGATTACTTAATCACTTGTCAAACTTTTAACAAGTTTGGCCCAGGCTTAGGATCTAGATTTCAAACTACACAATCAATCTGAAGAAAATTCTTTCATTCTTTGTTTTCAGTGTGGATAGATGAGAAAATTTTGCCCAGCCCAAACAGCCCTTGGGAAGAAAAACACTTGCCTTATATTTTTGAAGGTGGCTATTTCCCATAGAGACCTTCCTTAAGCCAGCTGTTGGTATAAAAAATATTAGAAATGTATCAAATGGTTCTGTGATATTTTTCAAAGGTAAAGGCTCATTATGTTCCAGACCTTTTGGGCAGGGGCACATTAAGCAGGGATATAGCTTTTACAGATCTCTCCCTCCACCAAGGCCATCTGCCTTGATCGCAACAGCCTCCTCACTGTGATGTGCACACAGTCAGTGGGATAGGCCCGATTTGGCTCACCAGCAGGATCAGAAAAGGGTAAGTGAGAGGCAGAGAACAGCGCTGGGCTTCAGAGTCCATATCCCATCAGCTTCATTTGCTGCTGAGCTTATTAGGCAATGGGACTAAAAAAAGGCCAGAATTAGTGTCTTCTAAGAGCTGATGGTAATAAGCATTTGTGTGAACTTTTTTGTCCCTCATCCTCAATTCTAATAAATTATTAGGAGGATGAGAAGAGATAGGCTCAAGAATGAGCTCAGGACTCACTTTAAGCTAAGTGATAGGGATTTTACTTCTTTGGTCTTAACATATATGACTGCCATGGAATAAAAAGACCCATCTAACAGCCAGAGAAGTAATGTCACCTAGCTCCAGGCTCCTCAGGTAAAAACATCCAATCATATTTCACCAGAGTTTTTAAAATAAAAAGGACATTATTTTGTCTTCTGAGACCAAAAAAATAAACAAACATCCAAGCACCTCTCCATCACAATTTAAGACCAAGACCATTCAGGATCTAATGTGCAGCATGGTGGATGGTCTGGTAGCTTCCATGCCACCAGCACAATGCCTTTGAGAGCATACATACGCTCCACTAAGGTACTGTAGGAGATGTGAGGAGCAGGGCAGGAGAGGATGATGGAAGGGGAAAGGAATTACAGGTAATTTCTCACAAAAGCCAGGTGATTCATCTAGGTGCAACAGCTTTAACACCCCACAGACTACATTAAGTTTCAATCAGAAACTAGCCTCCTGCCAGCCAATCCTCCTCCCTAGCCCTCACAGCACTTATAAAAATGCCAGGAGATAATTTTTGAAAAATATAAATTCTCTGTTATTTTATCTCTTATTCTTCTGTTCTGCCTCTGGACACATGCTGGTATGTGCCCACATGCTCACGGATTACCAACCACCACAAAAAGGAGCCAAAAAAGAAGTTCAATAAGCTCCATGGCCCCCGCCCTACTCCCTTGGGTCAAGTTTTCATAGGACTATGTGTCTGTGGGATGCCTCACAATTTAGCAATAGGCAAATCTTTGTGTTCTCTCAACCAGGTGATAAAGAGAATGGAAGGGAAAGCAAGGTGGGAACACTCTTTACTATTACAAGCAAGAGAACATTCCAGGAGGGACAAACTATAAGGAAAATCTCTTCCTGTTCAATCACATCTCCTATTTTTGTTCTTACCAAATCTCTTTTCTGGCCTCTCTTAACACAGCTAGTACATTTTCCCACATCATCTCCTCTCTTTTATCGGCCTGACCTCTGCACTTGAATCAGATCGGGGTTTCAACCTTTGCTCTAGCTATGAATCATCTTCTTTTTCCCCCACAGGGCACAATCTGCAAAGTCCAGAGATCTTGCTGAAAGTGATTCTAAAACACTTCTCCCCCCACCTGGGGCCCTGCTCCCCTTGGTACCACCCATGCTGGTGGCTGCTCATTCCTCCTCTCTCTCTCCTATACTGGCTCCTGTACACCCAGCCAGCCAGTCTTTAAAACTTCTCCCCATATGTCCCTTTTGCAAGCAAGTTCTCTTAACACTAAGCTGCACCCCGGTCCTCATGTTCCCTTTTCTTTTTTTTTGGGGGGGGGGTCTGGTCGTGGTGCCTGAACTCTGGGCCTGGGCGCTGTCCCTCAACTCTTCAGCTCAAGGCTAGCGCTCTACCACTTGAGCCACAGTGCTACTTCCAGCTTTTTTCTTTTTGCTTATGTGGTGCTGAGGAATCGAACCAAGGGCCTCATGCATGCAAGGCAAGCACTCTACCACTGAGCCACCTTCCCAGCCCCCTCATGCTCCCTTTTCTGATTAATGTCCTTCCTGAGATCTTTTATGAGGACTTTCACAGAAAGACTACCATTCTCTAAAACACAAAAATAAAATGCTATGTTGCAAGTGTTATACAACTTGAACACTTATAGTAAGTAGATTATTCTGTTTGAAGGCTGAGGTATCTGATAAATCTTAATTATTCCTGTGATATATAACATACCAGTAAAATAAAGACATTAATGGGAATAATGATAGCAACATCTTCACCAGTATATATAGGCCAAAATCTTATCCATTCTTACAAACAAAAGATAATGAATCAATTTAATATGTCACTGTGCAATAAATCTTTTGAAGCATGGCAAGAAGCTAGAAAATAAGCAACATTTTATGTATTTTTTTTTTGCAACAGCTGGAGGAAAAAGTGTCTAATTAAGGTTTTCAATGGAATTCTTTTGATCACTGGCCACTCAGTACAGTTTTCTTGATCCAGGTCTTCAAAGCTGGGATCACAAGTTTTAATTCAAACATTTTCAACTGAACATTAATAACTCTAACTTTCCTAACTGCTAAACAGTCATAATTAAACCAAACTGGTGTGGGTTAAAGGACCAAAGGCTAAATGAACACCAGTCCTAATTCCTACCCCTTAGAATCACCCACATTGTTCTTCCCAGAGCACAGATCTAAGGAAAAGAGGAGGGCTAGTATTCTTCCCTTCTGCTGTTGCTGAAAATAAGAGGATGCAGTTCGGATCTCATGCATATTTGCTGGAATTGTGGGGTACCTTCCCCCACTCCCACATTTGTTTGGCTGAAGAATCCGCAGACAAGAGAAAAACACTCTCTCCCTCTCTGGAAGTATTCTAGAAGAGCTGCCTTTTTAGAAATAACCCATCCAGGTGCCGGCATAAATATTCACCACATGTACTGAGCACGGGGGCTAGTCTCCAGGCCATGTACGTAATCCTTCAAAATGTATTCAAGGCCAGCTACTAGGGAAAACTCCCACACAGAAATCAGGCTCTCTGTTGATAGTACTGTGAGGTCAAAGATGTAAGTGAAGGAGGCTGAGATGAATAAATCACTCCTATCAAAGGCTCTGTCAGCTCAAGCACAGCATGAGGCTTCATTAGAATACCACACTCTGTCACTTTTGTTCTGCTGGCTCACCCTTCCTCATCCAGAAGAACAAACATTTATCCCACCCTTTTACTTTCTTCCTGTGTTGGCTGATAGGATCCAAATGGACAGGCTGAGAGCATAGCCTGGGTGCCCAATGTACACAGAGCCAGTGTACACCCACCCTCTCAAACCACTATCCTGATTCATTTACAGACAGAAGAGAGTAGGGAGGTACTTTCACAAGCTGTCAAGCAGATGAGGCCTCAAACTTCTTGGGATCCTCCTGCCCTAGCACTGAATCCCAAAAAGCCAGTGTTAAAATCTGTGCTGAAGGGTACAACAAGGCCTGACTAAAGCAACCTGTTTGAGTCACACATGAGTGTTCCAACTATCAGTGTTTATGTAACAAGGCTAGGAAGCATTTTAGAGATGACCTTCAAGGCGCTGGTGCTAGAACAGTGTGCAGTTAGCACAGCCTGAGCATTTGGGAGATGAGACCCCTAGCAGTCCAAGGGAAGCTGAGCATAGATGGGAAGAAAAAAGTGGTGAGGCTTCTAGTTATCTCCTCAGACCACATGGACCTTAGAGGGCTCCACAGGCTCTGCGTCTGTCCTCTAGTAGAGTATGTCCCAAGAAAGTGGTGTCACAAGCCACAGTGGCAGTAGATGGGCACAGGAGCCTCGTCCTATCCCTGACTTTGCATCCAGGGCCTCTTCTAAGTGGGTGGGATGGATAGTAGGAGAAGAAAGGATAATAGATTTTTATTTTTTTTCCTTTTTAAAAATATTAAGTACAAAGTTACATGTAATAAATCTGTTGGTACTTTTTCTAGAACAACCATAATAAAATGGTAACGTGCTAATTGAGAAAATGGAAACCAGTACTTTAAAAAAGAGCTTTTTTTTCTTTAAAGCAAGTATCTTGAAGATACTCAGTAACTAAAATAGGTAAAAGTAGAATTAGGGGATGAAGATAGCTCAGCGCTAGAGCACTTGCCTACAACATGTAAAGCCATAGTTTCAAACTTTATCACTACTAGAACCAACAAAACAATAAAAAATTAAACTAAGATAAACAACAATAACAAAAAGAACTGCACTTCTGAATTCAGATTTCTTGTTTCTCCTTGTAGCAGCCAGCCCACAAGGCTCATTCCCACTTGTTCAATCACTCTAGAAAACACTATAGAGGTTCTTCAAAACACTAAACATAGAGCTCTGCTATGACCCAGCAATCCCACTCCTGGGCATTTATCCAATTGACTGCAAATGAGCCCATAATAAAGCTACCAGCACAACCATGTTCACTGCAGTATTATTTACCATAGCTAAGATGTAGAGCTAGCCCAGATGCCCCTCCACAGATGAATGGGTCAAGAAAATGTGGTATATATACCCAATGGATTTCTATGCTTCCATCAGAAAGAATGACATTGCCCCATTCATTAGGAAATGGAAAGATCTGGAAAAAATTTTATTAAGCAAACCAGGCCCAAAGAAATGTAGGTCACATATTTCCCTCATTTGTAATCATTAGAATGCATCTATGATATTCTTAGCAGGAGATCACAATAGCCCAATGGCTAAGTGCATCGGACCATATATAACGGAGCATATAAAAATGAACTCCAAGAATTGGAAACAAGAGGTTCTTATTATATTCTGTTTGCAGTTATTTCTATTTTTTTTGTTTTAGTTTTCTGTACTCTTAGTCTCGTATATAAGTTTATCTGATCTGTGGAAGGGAAAGGGAATCACAGAAACAGCAGAACAAAGGATGAACTAGTACAACAATGATATTCACTAGACACTAAGTTAGAAATGAACTTTACAACTTGGGGGGAGTGGAGTGGGGAGGGGAAAGTGGGAGAAAATGAGGGAGGGGATAACAGTGTTCAAAAGAAATGTATTCATTACCTCATGTAACTAAACCCCCTGTTTATCACCTTTATAATAAATAATAATTAGAAAAAGGCTCATTCCTCCATAAAACACAGTAAGAAAACTACTGGTCCCTGTTCATCACCTTTATAATAAATAATAATTTAAAAAAGGCTCATTCCTCCATAAAACACAGTAAGAAAACTACTGGTCCATGGTATATATTTGTCCCAAAACTAAATGCTGATTTTAAACATTTATATATTTTAATATCAGGCTTGTAAGCATTATTAGTTATGGTTTTTTTTTTTTTATTCTGAAAGGTAAATGAACTTCCCTGACTCTTCTTTCACCTACATGGGTCAGGAAATGCAGTGAGGAGAACTGCTGAACAGATGAAGCACTGCTATTGTTAATAAAGTTTTATTGGAACACAGTGGTACCACTAAATGGAGTTGAATAGTTACCATACAAACTATGTAGTCTGCAAACCCTGAAATATCTACCACCTGTCTCTTTACAAAAACAAGCTTGCCAACCCCAACAACAGAAAACTAAAGTTGCTCTCATTGAGCAGTAAAGAGTTATGGCACCAAAGTTGGAAATAAAGGTACAGTTTAAGCTATGCTTGGGCTTAACCTAGAAATGTCTAAAATCTTTTTCTTCTGTTGACTGTTCCAAAGATTTTTCATGTAGCAAATTCCACATGGAGTTTTTAGATTTTGCTCTAGTCACAATTCCATCTTTGTTACTGTGACAACAGTACTGACTTGCTTGGCTTGCTTTTCCCTCTCAATTTGGGTATTCCTCTCAAGAGTAAAAGAACAAAAAAGATATGAAACCAAAAAAAGAGGGCAAAAAAAAGCCTTTCAATTAAAACTGAAAAGTACTCCCAAGCCCTCCTATTCCTGGAACTGATAAAGTACCTGGGAATTACATTCTTAAACTGACGACATGAAAATAGGATAGTAACTAGCCAGCACCTTCCAGATCTGAACCAGAGGGAGAGAAATAGTAGAGTAGACTGAGGAAGTTATACTTACTTTAAAAAGTCCATAAACAATATGTCCAAAAGTTATATAGTCATTGATGGGGCAATTAACAAGACAGCAGTAAAATAATAACACATCAGTTAGAGGAAGATGACCCCACAGACAAAAACCACTCCAGGAGAAATGGATTAGTACAAATCTATCTGCTGCCATCTCTCTCAGCTCTGCCTACTGTGGCTGTAAAAAGCATTTTACAGGACAGCTGGCCAGGGAGGCCTCTGACCACAGAAGGATAAAAACCTTATGGTATTTGCTGTTTTAACAGAACAACTCATTTAGAATCCTTAAAGAATCCATTTTTAAATGAATGACTGTTGAAGACACTCTTCCCAGATAAATCAAACCAATCTACCATGGTCAGCTAAAATCTCACTCTATTGAGCACCATCGTGACAAAGCCATTTTACTAGAAAGGTTGTTATCAATACAATATTGTTTCTCTGATTACCATGAATTTTCTATAGATGACGCCTTACTAATTCTTAACAGAGTTCCTACGGACAGTACTTGATGAAATGTGCTTAGCTATATTGTTAACCTCAGAAAGAAATAACACAGAAGGGTTAAATATCAGGAAGATAATTGATGAAGTTCACATTGATTTCAGTGGACCATTAAATGGGACATTGTTCCTATTAGGAAACAAAGGGACTTAGAAACAAGATCTATCAATCTAGGCTCCACCCACCCCTGTGCTAAGGTTCCTGAGCTAAGCATATGCCAAGGAAAATTTCAGTGGACAAGTGAATCTTTCAAATTTCTATTGCTAAAACAAAGGAGAAGGCAACAATGCTTGAAAAGAAATGTACTCATTTCCTTGCTCATGTAATTGTAACCCTTCTGTATGGTATTTTCACAATAAAAAATATTAAAAGTTTTTCTATTGCTAATAGAAATTTGGGCTCAAACTTCTTAGGCAAAGGGTACTTCTTGTTCCCAAGTTGGTTTAAATAACTGAAAGTTCAAAGCAAAACAAGTAAGAGACTTACTCTGTCCTTTCTTCAACACTCAAAATTTACTATTGGTTCTTAACACTAAAATTCAAAGAAGAATCAATACAATACATGCTCTAGTACCAGAAAATCAGGGTGTAGGACAGATATTGCTCCCCACTGATTACTACTGAGTTGTCCCTGGGAAGAATCAATAGTCTTATCCTAGTTACTGTAGACAAATAAACAAATGACAAACTAAGAAAAATGAAGTGCAGAGTAAGAAATACCCAAAGAAATGAGGGGAGGAAACTAAAGAACATTTGAATTTCTTCTCCAGCAACTTAAATTATGTCATTGCTTTAATAATATTTCCAGTGACTATACTTCTAGTTTCAAAAATCCCCAAAGCCAGACCATCCACTGTAATCCCATTAAAAACAAAAACAAAAAAAAACCCAAACCCAAAACAGAAATGCCTACTTACTATATCCCCTAAGAAGCTACAGGAGGAACAGACTAGAGTCAGTGACATATCTTTGAAAGTCACAGGTCTTGTATACATCCTTTCATTCCAAGGCAGGAGGACATGACTTTTTAAGCTCCAGATTTAAACACTGAAATGTTATCTCCAGAGGGACTTTTGACATAATTAATTTGCCACTATAGGATAACATGAATATTCAGTGAAGCTTCTGATATTAGAAGTTTTTGTGTACATATGAATAGACAACTCTCTATAACTTGGGTAAGTAAACAGATGCCTTGTTGATCAAGTATATTTGGTTATTAGATTCTGTACGGATTTTCAACTTAAAAAGTTCTTCCATCTGATATTCTTCTATCTATGCCTCTTCCCCTCTAATTTTTTTTAATAGGGCTAGGATAGAACTTAGAGCTCTTCCATAGTAGGCCAGCATTCTCCTTCTAAGCTAATCTCTAATCACTATTCTCCATTTGAACAGTCAGAAATTTAAGATCTTGACTGCTTCCCAAGCTTCATTTTATATATATGGTTTATCATTATGTTGATAAAATACAGATCATTTAAGGGAAGCCAGATTAAACATTTTATTCATGAATAAAAAAAAATCAACCATATATAATCAGTAATGCCTCTCATTTTGGGTCAGAATTATACAGTAAGCAGTACCTTCTGAAATTGAGAATAATATAAAACATAATTATCACTGTACTTTTTTGGATATACCCAGATGCTGTGGGCTAAAAGAGATAACTTTTAAAAAATTAATAGACAAAGGCATGGTGGTGCATGCCTGAAATCCCAGCACTTTGAGGCAAAAGCAGGAGAATCATGAGTCCAATACTACCCTGGGCTATACAGTGGGAATCTTTCTCATCTTCATCAAATAAATGAATAATAATAAGGAAAGCTGGTAGTGTAGTCTGGTAGTAAAGCTCTCACCTAGAATGTTCAAGGCCTTAGGTTTGACCACCAGCACTGAAAAAAAAAATCTAAAAAATAAATGGGAAAGACAGCTTCCGCTGAATGGGTGAATTGTGTGGGATGTGAACTGCATCTCAACAAAGCTGTTTATAAAAATAAAATAAGCAGAACTCATGAAATAGAAGTTTTGGGTTTTTTTTTTTAAACTCCAAAGCAGATGTGACATATTCAGTACCAGGCAGGGATATGTGACAGACTTGTTCACTAGGTGAATCAATCTATTACCATGGCCTTCAGTTTCTTAGCCAACCTGTTAGGGGCTGTCTATATTACATAGCGCCATCTAATAATCGTAAATGGAAGTCAGCTGGGCTTCTCCTTTTGCTTAAGGGACAGACTTGGAGGGTAAAGCTTTTTATCCTTTTATCCCTTTGCCATTCTCCTCCTTCCTGCCTAAACACAGACATGGTGATTAAGACAAAAGCAGTTGTCTTGTTTTCTCTGAGGCAAAAATACACGTGGAAAAGACCAAGAAAATGGCATGCTCACTGAATAGAAGAACCATATCCCTGTAGACTTTTTGTTATGTGAGGCCAAGATAAACAAACAAAAGCAAAACAAAAATTAAATTAAAAAGAAGTCTTTCTCAATGTGATTTTCTGTTATTTTCAGCCAAATGCAACCCAAATACAACCTCCTTTGGAGAAAATGAGTGCTGGTAATAAAAACAAATGCCAAGCTTTAGTTGCAACATTTAACAGGAATTTCTATAATGGACGTTTTAGGAGAGGGCTGAATCAGAGGGTGCAGCAAAGGCTTTTCTTGTTTTCTTTGAGGGCTACAGTGGCCTGTATAAGACAGTGCAACAAATGTAATCTTTGGAGATGGAGTTTTAATGCCAGCTGCCTCTCTACACTTTAGCCCAAGTATTCTTTTGAGTTCCTCACCTCCTAAATGAAGACAGTGGTGGCAGCTAGTACTCAAGAACTGCCGAAAGATATGCCATCTGGGGGAACCATTAAGCCATTTCTAAAAATTAAACTGTATGGAAAACCTAAATCATCTTGGGTAGCATCTGGTCATGATTAAAAGCATCATGTCACAGACTGGTGATGCCATCATTATTGAGGGGCATGGTTTCAGAAGGAACAAAAAAGAGGATCCTTATCATAGGCTTACGGGCAGCAAGGAAAGAAAATCCAGGCAGAAAAGCATAGTCTACATTTATCTATGTAACCAATACCTTTTGTATTGAATCTGATACATTATTGAAAGAGGCAACGCAGCAGAAAATAAATGATTCCTCAGCGAGAGCTAATCCCTAAGTGTCCAGGAGAAATGCTGAAGGAGTCCTTGAGGAGCACCTGACAGCCAGCTGGTCACCATAATTATTATTCCTAGGCAAGGCCAGAAGAGGAGACAGAAGACTTTCTTGATCTGAATAGCATATATAAAAATGTTCCTGTCAAATGACTCTGTTTTCTAGTATACAAAGGGCTAAGTTTGGGGTGGGGTTGTGTGTGTGTGTGTCGGGGGGATTCCTGACATGAGCAGCTATTAAGATACACCAAAAGCATCTTAACAAGGTGACAAATTTGGGCTCTTGTGGAAAAAGAGTCTGATTTCAGGCTGCTTAGGCAATGAGATTTTCAAGGTAGATTACTACTTTGGCTTAATTTGAGGATTAAATTTAAAATGTGGCTACGATCCTTCATCAGTTTTTACAATAGCTTTACTTACTTTACTGTCAAAACTTCATTAAAGCAATTTGATCTACCTAAATTTCATCAGCTTGCTGCAATGTCTTTGCTTCTGTTAGCTCTCATGAGAGTGACCACATTTCTGTGACCCTATGTGGTTCGCCCCGGGCCAGCAATATGCATAACATCTGCCAAAGCACGCTCAAGAAGGTGTCTTCTAGGAGCTCACACACAGTAAGCTACACTCATTTGCTCTTCTAGGGTGAATAAGTATTTCTGGTTTTCAAAATGAATAGTGAGTGTTTAGGAAGGATCTTAAATAGCAGTTCTGAATAATTATTAAATATATGTTTATGTTTGAAATACTGAGGCAAAACCAGGCTGAATCCTCTGTAAAAGTATCTTTTTAAAGGCTTCATCTTTGAGAGAGAAAAAAAGGACTTCTCTTTTCATATATCCAGCCATATTTTAAGATGACTAGTTGTCAAGTTCCCCAATCACTCAAGAGAGACAAATGGTTGACATGTAAAGTAAATCATATACACAAACATACTTTAGGGGCATTTAACCTTTCCTGCTCTTCCAAACAACATTGGAATTCTAGCATCCCTCTGTATTTTTCATACACAACTTTGTTGCCATAGCAATATTTTCTGGTCTTGAAATTTCTCTAGGATGAAACTGGCTGAGGCCAAATTCCCATGTGCCTAAACTCTGCTACTGGTTTCCAGCCTCCAGGATTTCTGGCCTTTTAAGTATTCACACAGTTTAGATCCAGTATCTATCTACTGGGGACCATAGATATGATTCCTTATTTTTATGATTTTTCTGGAAACCAGAGCTCTGAAGTCTGAGGGTGATAAGGGAAGACTTCAATGTGACGCAGATTGGCTCTCAGAGAAACAACACTTAGCAAATAAATCAAGGATCAGTGAGACAAGAAAAAATTCCTCAGCTCAAGGCTGTGACAGATGACGCTCAGCATGACTGATACAAGGCAAATTTTGTAACATATCTTTCCAATTTCAGCTAGAATTATAGGCAATCTTAATCCAAGGCAGAGGAGTCATATATTTAGATGTTTGTTGTATTCTTCAGACTATAAAAAGGAAATTTCTGGCTCTCTAGATTGCAAAGAAGGCTGTCTTAATGTAAATAGATGTGCTTCTTGCCTGTGCCGCACTCAGATGGAATGAAATGGAATGAACAGAAGGAGGGAGGGAGGCATCCTCACCTGTGTTAACGACTAACTCCAGAGCTTCATCTCCGTCATTGGCTGGGGTGCCAGATCTTTAACAGTTTCCTCACATACACTTAGATCAGACACACTGAGCAAATATGATGTCCAATTTAGCTGATAGATAGAACTCCCTTTAGTTGCACTAACACGGGAAGTTGTCAGTTCAGTCAATGAGTGCTTATTGAGTACTCATAGCACACAGTGCCGAAGTAGGCACTTGTGATCTGTTGCCAAAACCCAAGTTCATCACGGTATTAAAAAAATCATTATCTTCAATTTGAGATTATCTGTGAAGGGCAGCATAGTGGTAAAAATACTCAAATAATTATCAAGGCTTATTTGAAACCTTAGCTCCAAGTCCTTGCTCCAACCTATGGACTAAGCCTTTATTTAGTGTTATAAAGTAGGAAGCTATGACTCCTCTCCTCTGAGTAAGAAGATAATTAACAGTTGGGTAGGGTGGAAAGCCCAAAGAAGAAGAGAATCAAAAGGGGGCACAGAAATTTAAAAACTGAACAGATAACCTACAGTAGGCTATAGCCAGGCAATCGGGAAAGAGCAGCTCAATACAGAATGGACTTGATGGGTCACCAAGAAACTAGGCCTGAATGAGCACAGTAGGACACAGATTCCTTCCTTCCTTCCCATCTTCCTTCTTTCTTTCCTTCCTTCCTTTCCTCCCTCCCTCTTCTCTCTTTCCTTTCTTCCTCCTTCTTTCCTAACTTCTTTCCTTCCCTTGGATCATTTGCTTATTTCTTTTTATCTGTGTTTAATAACTGTAAACAAATTATTTGTGGTTCAGACACACTGTGCTAGGTTACCTTTTATAAGTGGCAGAATTTTTTCCCTTCTCCAAAGTAAAAGAGTTTCATACCCACAGACTAAAGAAATTATGAGCACCTAACAAGAACACACTTTGGATACTCATTTTGTACTAATAATGCATTTATATATGTTCCCACTTAGGAACTAGAAATATTTAATCCTCACAACACCTATAGAGAATCTGGGTCTATTTAGCTGTGTCCTCCATTGGCATCATCTCAATTTTGGACAGCCTATTTACTTAAAATTAAGTTTGCTATGCAGAGCATCATGGGTATTTTGCCTGCACTGTTGCACATGTCCATTACAAAACCATTATTTTCAAGCTGCTATAAAAATTGTTAATTTAACTGACTATCTTATAATTAAGGTTTCAACAAAGTGCTGGTGGCATTTATTAGCTGAAAAAGACTGGGTTACAGGTGTACTTAATGCATAGCATATTTGATTTCTCATCCTATTCTGAAAACACTTAACAAGATATCATGATTAGCAAGTAGAAAGATAATAAGTCTTAAACTAAGGTGGCAGAGGGACTATAAACTAAGACATTAGGTAGATTTGGTTAGTTATTATGACTCTGCTCTGGTCTTTTTATGTGGTCAGGCCTCTGAAGATTTCTTGTTATTTAAATTTTAATGTTTTTAAAATGGCATAGAAATGATATAATTACAACTCAATTATCCACTTTTAAGGCACATTCCAGGTAATTTCTTTTTCTCTAAAACAAAATGAGTAAATTTTGTTGTGCTTATAAACCTAGCAACAAGGACAAGCTCCTTTACTTCTCAGTTACACTGTCTTGGGAAAGCGCAAAAAATAAAGGAGCATTTCCCTATTAAATGGTGGCAACTAGGAGGCTTGCCCTTGCTTTTCCAGAAGCTGGCTGGGCAGGCTAAGTGAGAAGAGGTGGAGGCACACAGGCCTTCTACCATTCCTGACCCCCCACACTCCCTCTTCCTGAAGTTCACTAGGGGTGGCCCCACCTCAGAGCCTGGCACTGTCTATGGTGCACATCCTGGATCCTTAGGGAGCTTGCTTCTTCCATCCTTCAGCTAGCTTTCTCAATATCACCCTGCTCAGTGAACTTGCCCTGAGCACACATCCCAAAACTGCAGTCTCTTCCCCCTCTTCCTCCTCCCTCTTGATTTCTTCACAGTACTTCTAAATAGCTAAAATATTACAAATGATATTACTATTATGTTATTATTACTGGTTGTTTCCTATCCCCAGTAGAGTGTTAATTTTATGACACCACTAATATTTTGTTTATTCAATGCTTTATCTCTCAGTGTCTGTTAGACACTATACTTGGCACAGAGATAGAGGCTTAGTAAATGCTTGTTGTTGAATGAATGAAAGGAAATGATGGTACTGGCACTGGACACACTAGGAGGACTGGGCTCCTGAGACCTTATGCATACTCAAGTACTTTGTGCCAGAAAAAAAGGATCTGCATACCTATCCAGACACAGGGCAAACTCTCAGGAGAGGGAGAAAGGATTTTCTGTAGGTAAAAAGAAATCTTATCCACAAAACAATGGTGTCCTCTCTACAGAATAAAGAACACAATGATCAAGGTAATTCATTACCTGTGACATTACCAATCACAGAGAAACCTGAGTTTTATAGCCTGAGAACCACATGATAGCCTACCTCACCAGGGTTGGAAGAGATACCAAATTTTCAAGCTGAGGAAACAACGAGTCTCAACTCTGTAATGTTCGCCCAGTAGGTGTTGATTCTAAATCCCAGGGCTGTTGCAGATACAGTGACTAGGAAAGCAAGTCAGTCATCACAAGAAATAGAAGCCATGGGTCAAATGTCACTGACTAATCAACCTGTCATTGGCCAATTACCCATCTCCATGAAGAAGTGCCACTGATCTAGTTTCATATCAATAAATGTCTATCTGGGCATATCAGCTGCTGCTAACTGCAGCCTGCCAAGATATCCAGCATTGTCCACAGGCATTGGTGGCTAGGAAATCTCTCTCTCTTTTCTCTTAATAATGTCACAGAAGAGGCAAATGCAGTTCCTGACAACATAATGTTAGTTTCACCAAGACGTGTCTCTTTGAACGCTCAGCTAGTTATACAGAGCTTCAGTTGCATGGATTTTTTTTTTTTTTACTGAAAAAACAATAGTTGGGCTTAAAGAAGTTGGATGCTTCATACTGTGTTGTGATACACAGTTCTGCCTTTAGTTGTGTGCCTGCTCACCATCTTACCACCCCACCAAGTAAGGAAAGCAAATTTGTTTGGGGGGAACCATTTTCATTCCACATTTAAAGAAAAGCAAGTGGGCCCATTCTCTCTTGCTTAAAACCCTAATGACATACTTTCCTGGAGTCAGATTCAACATCTGAGATTCTTCAGTGATACTAAAAGCCAAGATGGCTTTGTGTATTTTCTGTTTGAGTTGTCACCCCAGTAATGACTTCATGAGGTCCCTGCTGGATCTGAAACTATAGATTTCCTACTAAACCTGTTATATTTCCCCCTTCTGTCTTGGCAGTCAACGACACTGGAACATTCAACCAGTCATGAAAAGCTTATTCAGTTGCCATAGACTTTATTATATACCAGCTGATGCTGGGTGGGGTCAGTAAGTAAACTATTATAAATAACTGCTGTGACCACAGTTCTAATACAGAATGTGTGTGTGGCTGAAGGGGCTGTCTCATTATGCCCAGAAAATGATGTCAGGCTAGAGAAGTATTCCCAAAGAGTAAAATCTGGACAGTAGAATAGAAACATTCTAGTAAAAAGTGGGGTGGGGTAGGGGAGAGGGAAACACAAACAAGAATGTAATGAGTATGCAAGCAGTGAGAACAGCACGATGAGATTTGAAGGGCCGTGGACAAGAGGTAAGATCCACAGGAAAGAGGAATCACACTGGTGTGGGAAGGAGGAAGATAATAAAACCTACATAAGCCATCCTGGTTGAACCCTCTTAGATTGGGAAAAAGCGGGCCTAGAGTACCAGGTAAGTGAATGGAATGCAAAGAACATTAAAAGAGAGTTGGTAGAGCTACTAAGCTGCCTGCTTGCTTCAATCCTCATTGGCAAGAAGACTGGTCTTCAAATTAGAAATGGCAGAACAAACATAATAAAGAGAAAATTGAAGTCTCAAATAGGTGAAGTGAAAGAGAGTATCTAGTCAATTTAAATGATTTCAAGTCTCCTGGCTCAGATGAGTTACACCCCAAGCCTGCTGAAAGAAATTGCAGATGTAATCTCAGAGACACGATTGGTAATCTTGAAGAAATTGTAGAGACCATAAAAGTGCTGGAAGACAAAGGAAGGACAACTGTTTTCCAGTTTTGCTTTGTTTTTTTAAGTGAAGAGGGATAAACTATACTGGGAATACATTTCACATCCCTGACAAAATTCTAGAATAGCCCACTAAATAGATGAATTGATGAGTACTTTAGTTAATGCATGCAACTAAATAACAGGAAGGAGGGTGTTTGTGGTTTAAAAAAAGTGTATTTGTACCAGTAGCTTGTTGAGATTGTATATGGCTGGTTGTTTCCCTCTGAGTTTAATCCAACCTTCAGTCTGAACTCCATGTTGCTAACGCTCTGACTTGTTGCCTGTGGTACTCAGCTTGTGAGGTGGCCCTTCAGAAAAAGGGGATCACAATTTAAAGATATCTAGCAGTCTGAAGTCACCAAAAAAAAAATGGACTGTCTACTCCTCAGGTGTCTGCAGAAATAAGCAGTTAATCTCTGTGATTATTAGCTTGAACAGCAACAAACCTGTGCCCATTAGACTCCTATTGTCTGACTTTTTTGTGTTCTCTCTTTCAGGTGAAAACAGGAAAGACTAAAATGCAGTAGCGCACAATGGGGAAAGCAGTCATGTACTGTTAACACATCTATGCCAGGCAGACTAAAGAAGATGGACAGATAGACATGATTTACATGAGCCCTTCAACAGGCCCCCTTTGAAGATCTTTAGGAGTTACAGGGAAGAAAAAGGAAGGAGAAAAGAAGGGAGGGAAAGGGAAAGAAAATAATAATCTAAGACCCAAAGGGCTCTAGTGAACTAAGCATACACTCTTTGAGAGTATCACCAGACTCACACTTCAAAATTATATAATCCACTAGTAGGCAGTGCCAGCTAAGGGGTGCTACAACTGTAATCTGTGCTATTCAGGAGGATGAGACCTAGAGGACTGAGGTTCCAAGCTAGCCTCACTGGAAGTCTAAGAGACTCCATCTTCAATTAACTAGCAAAAAATTAGACTGGAAGGATGGCTCAAGCAGTAGAATGCCAGCTGTGAGCATGCAAATTGAGTTGATGCAAGGCCCAGAGTTCAAGCCCCCATACCAGCAAAAATGTAAAAATAAAAAACAAATTGTATAATCCTATAAATCAAGTAGAGTTAGAAGTTTCTTAAAAGAAATGAACAATAATCAATAAAACAAATACAAAAGTCATGCATATTTGGGTCATCTGAATTTTATAAATGTATTTATTAAAGTTGAAAATGATTTTTTTCATCCATATAACCTCTCTTGACATTTTTCATAACCAAGTTGAACCAAAAAAAGGCCTCTTTACTAGTCCCCAGAAGTTGAATTAGGGGCTAGAGTTGTGGCTCAAGTCCAGTAAGGAAGCAAGTAAGCTGAGACCCTAAGTTCAAACTTCAGTATCAAAAAAAAAGAAAAAAAAGTTGAATTTTGGTGTCTTTTACTAACAAAGAAAAACATTTAGTATCTCTTTGCTTGTCCTCTTAAACATTATTTTGCCAAAATAGCATTTTTCACATGCATTAAAAAAAAATTTTAACTAGTGAACGCAAAGAAATCTTACCGTATTGACCCAATCATGTATGGCTGTGCCAGCTGAACAACAATTGCACCGCTCCCTAGCTGGTGACACGTGTAGCCAGAGTCCCAATCATAATTCTTAGTGTCCCCATTCAGCAAGGCATTTCGGCTCCGACTGACTCCTTCAATCACACTGGCACAATCAGCAATTGTTGCAACATTCTCCATGGGAACTGTGAATCCAAACACAATATTTGGCATCAGGATGTGAAGTACATATATCCCAACAGCATGCTCAGAATAAAATTAATTACCATCTCAAACCAATAATAAAATGCAAATTATAACATCTTGCTTAAGAGCCAAATAATTTTTTTAGGTTGAACCTAAGGTTGGAATAAACAAAACCATGTGTAGCAATTAGTCCTAAAGTATTTTATTACAAAGAAACACGATAACCTAGAAAATACAGAGACTATACGTTGTAGAATATAACTGAAACAAGAAACTACTAAACAAGAGAGAGAGAGAGAGAGAGAGAGAGAGAGAGAGTGTGGTGCTGAAGATCAATCTAGGGCCCCCCACATACTAAAGCACAAGCTCTGTTGTTGAGCTAAACCCCTGGCCCAGCTACTGAAATTAATGAGCTTCAGATATAATATCATATATATATATAGAGAGAGAGAGAGAGAGAGAGAGAGAGAGAAAGAGAGAGAATAGAAAATTTGTAAGTTCAAAATTTTATAATACATAAAGTGATCCAGGACATCGTATTAATTCCTTTTTAGAATATACAATTGGTCTCAGTAAATCCATTTCCTTCTTTTGTTTACTATTCTGTGCACTGAGACACATATGTTCGTTCTTGCCTTTGTTCATGAACTGCTGTATCTTGGAAAAACAGCTGTGTTTTGATTCTTACTCTCTTTCTCTCTCTCTCTTTCCACTTCAAGTTCCTATCAACCTGCTCATTTATAAAAAGTCAAGAGCTCCCACAAAACGATGGCTGCTCAATGTGATGGGATTCTCTAAACACTGAGAAGGGATAATAAAAGATAAGAGCATTTTAAGTCCCACCGGCCTTCTCTATATGTTTATGCTATTCAGCCAAAAATCTATATTTTCTTTAGACATATAGCCTATTTCACCAAAAGCTACAACATTAACCTGCTCTACTTTTTAGTATGTTAGAATTTCTGAAAAGATGGTAAGCAATAATACCTCCAAGCCCAAACCCTTGTAACTTTATAATGATGTGAAGTAGTGATTCTGCAGCTATCTTCTAAGCAATACACTTATTTTCCAAAGTTGGACATGCTTGTATTTTAAGCCTTCATCTGACATCCTTCACTAATTGATTTGCTCTCTATACATGAGTAAGGTCATCCACAAATAAAGAAGTAAGAGAGAGAAGAGGGGAAAGGGGGAGAAATGGGTTTTCCCGTGATGAATCCCTTGACTATTAAGCTTAATTCCAAAGCAGCAAACAAAATAGTGATAAAATTGTCTTTAAGAACAGTTTCCTAACAGAAATGGGGCTCAGAGAGGTTTCTGATGACTTTGAAACAAAACAGAGGTGAATAACTAACTTTAGAGGGTAAGTCTTGGTATCTTTATCTCCTAGAAAGGAGCCAGTATCTTTATCTCCTAGAAAGGAGCCAGTATTCTATAATTTGGAAGAGAGGGAATAAGATACACAGTAAATTGAACTAAGATAGTAAACAATACTCTAGGTAAGTTATGCTGCAGGAACATAGAGCTCCTAGCCCTTCAGTGGCTCAATGTAACATATATTTATTTTCCAGTCTCATTTTGTATTCAATTATCCAGGTGGCTCTGCTCATTTCATCACTCAGGGATCCTAGTGACGAGAGGATTCATACTGACCTTTCCTCAATCACAGCAGCAGTAGAAAGAGAATGAACAGAGCACTAGCTCTGAAAGTATTTCTCCTTAAAAGTAACATACATCATATTGCTGACAATTTCATTGGCCAAGCCCAGTCACATGGCCTGCCTAACCTCCAAGGATTAAGTAGGGAGAAAAAGTAATCCAGCCCAGGATGAAAAAAAAATGTGTGTTAGAGAAATGATAGTTACGCCTATCACAGATATTAAACCAGGATGAAGAAACATTCAGTAGACAATAAAGCTATAATTTGTTTAAATTATACAAGGTATATTTTAATGTGTGAGTATTCCAAAATAACTATCTGTTCTGTTGAGGGACACTGAGATCATCACTACTGTTTTCTTGGCAAACAAATGTCCTCTGGGTTTTTGGGTAAGAGTTTCTTAAAGGAATATGTAGTATATATCTATATATCTATATATGATATCTATTTATGATATATCTATTTATGATATACCTATATATAATAAATGTCAGTACAAAGATACACACAGAAGCTGAATTATACATACCGGTGGTTGGACACAGTGATATGGATATATTACATTCAGGTTCTCTAGGTCTTAATAAATTGTTCACCAAAGTCATCATTTTAAAAAAAAGCATACTCTTGACTTATTGCTCCACATTGTCACCAACTCTTGGTAAAGTCAGACTAGTAAGTATGAAATGATGCATCAATGCGTTTGTAGTTTTTCACTTTTTGTCAGAGAAATTTGAACATTTTTTCTCTTATTTGCCATCTCTTCAGTAAACTGCCTATTTTTATCTTTTGTCTATTTTCCAGTTAATTTTCTAACTGAATTATAAAATACCAAGCTTTTGGAGGTCAATATAATTGAGTTGAAATATTTAATATTTGCCTTTATGATTTCCTTTCTTTCACAAATTAATACTTGCCTATATTTTCTCCTTAAAGTTTCCAGATTTTTATTTTTTTGGTGTCAGTCCTACAGCTTGAACTCAGTGCCTGGATGCTGTCCCTGAGCCTCTTTGTGCTCAAGGTTAGCACTCTAACCACTTGAGCCATCGAGTTACTTCTGGCTTTTTCTAAGTAGTTTATTGGAGCTAGTCTCATAGACTTTTCTGCCCAGGCTAGCTTCAAACCATGATCCTCAGATCTCAGACTCCAGAGTAGCTAGTATTATAGACATGAGCCACCAGCACCCAGCCAGATTTTTCAGTCGTGGGGCCTGAACTTGGCCTGGGAGCTGTCTGTCAGCTCTTCAGCTAAAGTCTAGCACTCTGCCACTTGAGCCACAGAGCCCTTCCAGCTTTTTCTGCTTATGTGGTGCTGAGGAATCAAACCCAGGGCCTCATGTATACAAGGTAAACACTGTACCATTGAGGCATCTTCCCAGTCCCCAGATTTTTCTTTTCATGTTTAGTTCTCTAATCTACTTAGAATTTATCTTTGAATACTGTGAGATGGGTATAATCTTCATCTTATATTCAGAAGAATGGGCAGTTTCCCAAGTGTCATTTAATAAATAGTTCACACTCCTCTTATTAACCTGTTACTTTTAATCACATGTGAAATTCCTTTATATATTTGCATCTGTTTATAAGATCTATTCTGTTTTATGAGTACCTTGCCTACAAGTTACTATAGTTTTATAGTAATCTTAAAATCTCCTAAGGTTAGTGCCTCTCCTTTCCACCTTTCTTTTCTTTTCTTTTCGGTCAGTTATGGGGCCTGAACTCTGGGCCTGGACACTGTCCCTCAGCTCTTCAGCTCAAGGCTAGCGTTCTACCACTTGAGCCACAGTGCCACTTCTGGCTTTTTCTGCTTATGTGGTGCTGAGGAATCGAACCTCATGCATGCAAGACCAGCACTCTACCACTGAGCCACCTAACCAGCCCTCTTTTCTTCTTTTTCTTCAAAAATTTCTTAGATATTCTTGGTCTTTTCAGGAAAAAAATGCACACATTAAGTTTTCAAATATATTGGCATTAAATATGTTCTATAAGATATTACTTCAGAGGATTTGAGATTTGCTTTGTGGCCTCCTACTTGCTTAATTCTGGTTAACATTGCATGTGTGCCAGAAAAGAATGTGTGTTCTCTGATTTGAGGTCTGCATGGTTCTATATATGTTCTGTCAATTAAAAAAAATTTTTTTTTGGTCAGTCGTGGGGCTTGAACTCTGGGCCTGGGCACTGTCCCTCAGCTCTTCAGCTCAAGGCTAGAGCTCTACCACTTGAGCCACAGTGCTACTTCCAGCTTTTTCTGTTTATGTGGTGCTACGGAATTGAACCCAGGGCCTCATGCATAAAAGGCAAGCACTCTACCACTGAGCCACCTGCCCATGTTGTTTCACTTTTGCCATCTAAGTTTTATTTTCTGGTGGGCTGAATCTTTCATTGTTATACACTGGCGTTCTTTATTTCCAATAATACCTTTGCTCCAACGTCTACATTATCGGGATGCTAAATCACTATAGCACCTATACCTTTGTTACTATTTTCTTAGAACCACTTTCTTTTTTCTTGACTCTTATAAATAACATACAATTGCTTAAAAATATCCAGTCTCCTTTGTCTTTTCACTGGAAGGTTTATATGGCTTACATAAATTGTTGTTACTAATATATTTGGATAGTTTTACTTTTTATTAAAAAGTTTCTTCTTTGCTTCCCTTAGCTTTCTGTTCACTTTGTTCCCATTTTCTAGCAAATTTATAGTTTCTGTTGGGCATAGTGGTGCATTCTTAGCACTCAAGATAAGGCAAAGAAAGGCTATATACTGTCTTTTAAAAAAAGTTTTCTTTATTTCCCCCATGAGTTATTGCTACTGATTGGTTTAGATGTCATATATCTCATTTCTTCTCATTATTCTTAAACTTTGGACAACCATCTCAGACTTAACAATGCCTAAAGTTAAAAATTACATAGTATCTTCTAATGACAGCAACACTTTTTTAATATCAATCAATTCCCAGCTTGTCACTGTGATCTAAAATTTTAGTTCTACTTTGTTATATATTCCCCATCCAGCTATTACTTCATACAGTTTAAGACTTATTTACCTACATTTACCAATTTGTTTACTATTGCTTGTGTTTTGATATAAGGTCTCACTACACAGCCCAGGCTGGTCTCAAATGCTCCATCTATCTCTGCCTCAGTCTCCTGAGGCTTGAACAGGCACTCAAATTCCATTTTTATAGCCTTTTTATAAAAGGGAATATTAAAAAGGATACTCTCAGTATCTAACATTTTCTCTAAGCAATTTTGCTTGATAATATACTCTTGACCCTCTAGAATCTTAATGTAGTCTAATATACATGTTACATCAATGACTTTTGCTTTCTTAACAAGGAATCTTATTTCCTCTGTGCTGAATAATAGCATATCATTGTTTCTATCATGGTCTTGATAGTTTTTTGTTAATGTTTGGTAGTCCAAGTCTAGATTTACGAAGAGAGACCAATCTAGACACATCCCACCTGTATACACCAAAACTGACTAGATTAATGAAATCGACCTCAAGTCCCACATTTCTTTTCAAAAAATAGCTTTTTCTAGAACTGCTACCAATTTGATAATCAACTCTACTATATACTTCATAGGCTACAACATCAAAAGAGCACTACCTTCTTAATTCTCATTCTTACTTTTTGATCATGGATCAAATTAACAAGTATAATGACCAAATGATACCAGTGAGGATAAAGAAGAGGACACGGATCTCGGCAGAGACTCAGTGCAAGATGACCTCCTATAAATTACCAAGATGAGAAAATGATCTTGGCCTCATCTCAACTCTTAATATCCAAATAAGTATGTCAGTCTCACCTATTAGAGGTTTGGAATACATTTCCAAAGTACAAGAATTCGGGTTCTTATTCATTGCTACATTCTCATTGTATGTATGCGTATGTATATATGTATGCATGTATGTGTGTATTCATCCATAAGTATACATATACATATATACACACACACATATATATATATATATATATATATATATATATATATATATATATGGAGGGAGAGAGAGAGAAAGAGAGAAAGAATGAAGATCAATTGAATGAATGGATCACACCCAGAAAATCATGCCTATTTAGGTTATAGAACTTTGCCTTGCTAACCACAGTTATTTACCAATAGCTAAAAAGATCTAAAATGTACCAAATAAAACAGTAAAAACAGTGAACATTTTCTTAGGAAAATAAAGTATGATCAGTTTGTGGGTCTTGACCTAAACATTAAAAGAAAATAAATGTGCCCATGCAGAAGAGCTGCTATATAATCATCACACACCTTCCAACTTCTCTGAAAATTTGGCCCACATGCATAAAATTTGGTTACTCATGGTAAAATGAAGTGTTTTTGACAGAAGTCATTTTGGAGGGCAAGAGGGAAGGAGATATGTAGATTACAATGTGGTTTGAAAAGGCTATACAAGGTCTTTTTTTAATCTATCTGCTTCAGATATACCTAGGGAACCTAGAAGGAGAAGCTTGTCCAGAATATTGCCATTGTGTTTATTAATGTACTGAGGCCACTTTCTCCATTTCTGAAAAGAACTACTTGGGCTACGGGTAGTTGTTTTTGAAAGCACAAACCCTGGTTTGCGTAGCCAGGTACCTACTGCTTAATAGTCTAAATATGTTCTGGTGGAGTGATTTCACCTGATTGCCACCCAAGAAGGTGCCAAGCTGTTTTCTTTCCCAGAGGGATAGGGCCACTCCCATTCTGAATGTTCATTACCCTCTTTCATATGCGTCTGATAAGTTTATTAGAAACACCATCTGGATGGGACTCGGCTTTGTGCTTCATCTCCAGTCTTCTAGTTTCTTCCTTGTCTCACTGGAATTTCTGCCCCAATTTGTGTCACTTTGTTTACAAACTCATACTGCCAGAACCCAGCATCTTGCGTCTGTCTCATCCTGGGTTTCCTCTGCCACCCTTCAGCTATATGCCTTCTACAATAGTTTGTATTAGGAGCTGAAGGCAAAGGGGAGCTGCCTGGGCAGAAATTACTTTTCTCCCTCTGTGCACACAACAATTCTGCTCAGACAAATTTAATTTGCTGCTGGTGAATGAGAAACTTGCATGTTAACAAAGTGTATACATTCTGCAAGTGTGTGAATACTGGAATAGCCCAGACTATGAGGAACAGCAGAAAGAGAGATCTGAAAATAATTTTACTGTTCCCCATTCTTACATAGCACCAGGGGTGCCCAACAGCCTGCCAGTAAATTGAATTCAGGAGTAATAAATTTTTTAAGGCAGTATTACTTCACTAGGACATGACCTTAGGGCCACCTGTACCAGCTATATTTAAAGATAAGACTGACATATTATTTAACTGTCTCCAGAGATAACCTTTGAGAGGTAGGAAAACCCACTTGAAGTAGATTTTCTTAAATGAAGTAACATACACAACTTACTGAAGACTGTAATCTTCAAAAACTGTGTTTGTGGCGGGCTTACTCAATACTTCCCTTGCTGTTTCATTACAAAAATTGTTTTCTAACAGCAAAGAGGCTCACAATGGCAAACAAGTCTCACAATAGGTTTTTCTCAGATTTTTCTTAGTAGATTGCCAAGACTAGGATACAAATTATTTTCTGATAATAAAGATAAATAAAGCTATTTTTAGCTTAACGTTCTGCTTACACATTCCTCAACAGTCCTACTGTTTGTTTGTTTTTGAAGGAGGCTAACTAATACCCTGTGGCTGGTCCCAGGCTTATCTAAGAACTTGTTGCTTCCAATCCAACTGCAATCCAGCCTTCTGTGGAGTTATTCTAAAAGGAAAAATACCCACAGCTGTTGTGTCTGAACAGCTGTAAAAGAACAATAGCTAATTAGAGAACAAGCTCATCTTTCCTGGAAACTATCAAAACACTGCAAAAAAAAAATGTATTCCCCAACACACACACTTGAGTTACATCAATTCCTAGTTTTATCAATCAGATAAAGGAAAATCACTTTTCAACCATACATTACATCACATGTCTAAGAGGAAAAAAAATCAGTTATAGGTAGCATACATTTTTGCAGCTCCTTTCCAAAAGCTTTCTAGTTGTCTCTGCCAGGCACAGTCCCAAAAGATTCGGGAATGGCCACTTGTTTCTCTTGGCCTTGCAGGGGACAGGGATGGTGGGAAGGGCAGAGAAATTGGAAGAAAACGGCTATGCCTGTTGGATCCTAGATTCTTCCTTCTCTTTCTTTTTTCTTTTTAATCAGTTGTAATTAGGATTAATCTGTATATTCTGATCATTCTTATACCAGCTCCTATTTTTCCATTACTGGGTTTGCACACATAAGGTCACATCTTGAAATTCTGCTTTGCTAGTCATATTGGACTCTATCTCCGCCAAGGAGAGGAGTGGGGGGTGGAGGGGGAGTGACACTTTTCTAAACTTCAAAATGTGGCACTCTACCCCAAACAGATACAGACATCATGAAGTTATAGCTCTAAACTCTTTTGAAGAAGGGGCCCACGTTCTGTAAGATGAGAAGTCAGAGAAGGTTATCCTCAGGGATGAAGTTAGGGTGAGGTGGTCTCAATTGTGCAAGCTCCCTAGGCCCTCTCACTAGGCTAGTTTAACTACAGTTTTCTTCCTCTGAACTTAAAATGCTGGGATATTTAGCTGAGAAAATCTTCAATTCAAAAAACCTCAAGGAAGGGGAGCATCAACTATTTAGCAGCAGCAAGCAACTGCAGGGTATCAAAGAAGGACTCACTATCTGCCAGCCTTGAAACTGAGGACAAAGGCATTTCAGGTGTAAGAAAGATAGCCCAAACATTCAAATGTGCTTGAACTAATATAGTAATATCTCATTGGGGTGATTTTCTTTTCTCTGGACATAATCTATCAGGGAAAGATAAGTTATTTGCTCCTTAAACATATCGAAAAGTTATTTAGGCCAGTAATTGAAAAAAAAAAATCCGACATACTGGACCTGGGTTTTCAAGGTTGAAAATCTCAATGAATTTGAGCAGAGCATATTTTATGTGAAATTATTTTTCCTTATATTGTAAAGGATATTGAAATTAACAAATTCTTGGTCCATGATACCCATTTAAAAGCCTTGTCAGGTCACAAAAATTCTGCTACCCAAGACCAGAAATATCACTACAGCTGAGATTCCTCATCCTCAGAGCATATACAGAAGATTACTAAAAGCCACACTGAAGTTGTAAGCTATTTTTAAAAATCACCTCTTTAATAAAATAGTAGCAGCCGGGCACTGGTGGCTCACGCCTGTAATCTTAGCTACTCAGGAGGCTGAGATCTGAGGATCGCGGTTCAAAGCCAGCCCGGGCAGGAGAGACCGTGAGACTCCTATCTCCAATAAACCACCAGAAAACCGGAAGTGGCGCTGTAGCTCAAGTGGTAGAGCGCTCGCCTTGAGCTGAAGAGCTGAGGGACAGCGCCCAGGCCCAGAGTTCAAGCCCCACGACTGACAAAAAAAAAAAAAAAAAAAAAAAGTAGTAGCTTTTCTTTAAGCTGGAGGCTACACCTTATTCAAACTTAACAAGTATACGCCAGGTTAGTTCTGAAGTCACAAACTGATCTTAATTGCTTGATTAATGTTTCTTTACAATGCATCAATAACTATAAAGTTTGTGTTTTTACTAAAAACTCTAGCATCAGTGAGGTATTCAAACATTACATGGGCCTGTGGGTGATATGGAGAACATGCTCTGGTCAGATCAACTCCTCCAACTCTACTCTGCTACAGCTTTTTGAGGTAGAAAGGTTAGCAATGACATCCAGTTCTCAAATACTTTAGCACTTCCACACTATCTGGATTATGTGGTCTGGCAGTAGGTCTGAATGTATGTGGATAAGGTCGCCAGAAGTTGAGAACACTGGCTCAGAAGTAAGAGCCTGTAGTCAAGCCACACAGGATTCTCCAGGCACTATCTCAGCTGTAGTCTGAGGCACCACAAGGGCAAAGAGTGGGCTGGAAAATTCTCTAGGTGACTGTGGTGGTGCAGCCTGGGAAAGCAATGGTCCTAAGGGGATTGGACCACTCAGCTGAAAAAAAAAATGTCTGGAGTAAGCCTGGTGCGCTAGTGGCTTACACCTAATTCTAGCTACTCAGGAGGCTGAGATTTGATGATTATGGTTTGAAGCCAGGCTCAGTAGGAAAGTCTGTGAGACTCTTATCTCCAATTAACCGCCAAAAAAAATCAGAAGTGGAGCTGGGTGGCTAAAAGTGGTAGAGCAGTAGCCTTGAGCAAAAGAGCTCAGGGACAGAGCCTAGTCTCTGAATTAAAGCCCCATAACTGACCAACAGCAACAACAGAGAATGCTGGAAATAACTCTATCCACACTTCTAAAGTAAAAGTTATCACTCTAAAACACAGTTTACACTAGTTTCAGGAGGTCAAAGTGAATCTAGATTGAGGAAATGGAATCATGCTATATTGTCTTCAGTAAATTTACAGAATATGGTGGAAATGAGGCTTGTCTGAAATAAGTACAATACTTTAAAAAAGCCTTTTGCTACTGTTTTCAGTGTTCTGGAAAATAAAAAAATGAGCACAGTATTTTTAAATGATATTCCTGATAAATATTTTCATACCTGTCTGTTAGGGAGAATCTTATTTTTGCATTAGATCTAGCTCTCTTTCATCATACCTCAGTACTCTAAGTCTGAGGGGAAATGATGCCCTCCCTTTCTTCTTTCTCCTCTGGAGACTCTGTACCAGGCAATAGCCTGGAAACTAGGCACCCAGAAGCTAACTTCAGCTCTGTGAACATCTCTCAGGCAATCTTGAGCAAGTCACTTAACCAAGCCCAGGTAGTTTCTCAACCTTACAGAAAGCAATTTTGTCTTCCTCTTTATCTTCTTTATTTTTTAAATAAAATTTTTTTTGGCAGAACAGGGATTTGAACTCATTCTCCCTATCTTCTTATGTCCCTGGACAGCTAAGTTCAATGAGATTTACAAAAGCATTTTGAGTTTCACACAATCAAAATCCCAAAATGGTCCTTCCCAAATGTGGAGTACTTAGCTGTAAGTGTGGAAAGATAGGTGTGACTGGCATTTCAGCAGTCTGTGTGTTACATAAGAAGAGAGACATTTAAGCTCATGTGCTACCTTATAATTGTAAGAAGATAGGGATAAAGGAAGGAAGAGCCAATAACGATTCTACTGACCTGCAAAATACTATTAGTACCTGCAAGCATAATATGCAGCTGGCGGTTTCAGAATAACCGAGAAAGCAGTTCCCCCTGGTCGATATTTGCTGGGGACAGCAATTTCTGACCTACTGCATCAGATCAAGATCATCCGAGTCATTAGACCAAAGAAGCCTTTTGGGTTAACAGTACAGTGGCTAGGGGGTCTCTTTTAATCACAAAGAGTCTGCCCACAGCTGCCTTCTAGGAAGGCGCTGCTTTCAAGATGCAAGAGCTAACACAAGGGAAGGAGCAAATCAAAACTCATTAAAGAAATTATAGATACAAATGGCTTATAATTTATCTGTGAGATGGAGAGTGAAAATGCCATGTGTCTGTCCCGCTCTTCTTGGGGGGAGGCAGGAGGGAGAGGAGAGGAAAAGGGAGAGGAAAGGTTCCCTGCAGTATTTAGATGGTCTTCAAATGTTCATCATTTCCTTGGGGTGTGCTCGTTGCCAGGCTGACAGATGTTGCAGGAAAACCTGTACTGTTCTGAAGAAAGGCTAACCTTTCGAGAGTAGAAGGGGGAGGGAGGCGCCTACCCGCTCACTTCCTTGCTCACTAGCTGAAGAGATGACATTAAACCGGACAGCAAAGCACCCTTGGTGTGCTGGATCTGTGAGAAACAGTGTGATAACCCTGCCACACAGAACTGTCCTAGAAGATACCTCGCTGCATAGCTTAGCTTTTCTTGTAGTGACTGTAAACTAGATTTTAAGTAAAATATTAAAATGCCCCATACCCAAGTAAATGGCTGCTAATTATTATTGTGTTAAAACACTATGATTCTAAGTAAAGAACTGCAAAAACATTTCCCCTCCAAGGGAAGTCCTGAAAATCCCATTTTTGTACTCTTTCCTAGGTGGGTTCCTACTTTCCTTCCATTCACTCTTCCTTCTTGTCCTAGCACACAATCACAAATACTCATGTGTAGAGGCAGTGGGGAGGTGGGAGGAGAGACTGTGTCAGAAGAGGCTGTCAGTTCTTCACCCCAAACTTCCTAACTGGATGCAAAACTTACATGGCACTGGCTCAGTCCTTGACATTCTAGCTTTCTAACTGAGAACGCTGAGTACTAATTTCTGATACAAGGTGGTAGGTTTGTAAAGCCCTAATACCTTTTCAACAAGTAAGAAGGAACAAGGCACATTCAGGTTTTCTTATTCAGTCTTGAGCAACATCAACATTCGGGCTGACAATGGCTGGGCAGAAAGGAGGAAGAAGAGGGAAAGCTGAGCCATGGCCCCTTGCAGCACACACCATCCCTTCCTCTTCCTAAAGATGCTGCTTTCAGCTGTCTCCAAGATACTTTCCTTGCCACTCCAACTCTAAACCTTGCATGCAAAAATCATAGGCTCTTGCTCATTAATGTGGCCATTAGTCTTTTTTTTCCTATGTCCTAGTTTCACTCAATGTTTTTGTGGATTCTGATAAGGGGTGACTCACCTAATGCCTTCTTTGGGAAGGCAGGCAGATTAACTAATCTATCCATTTAAAGATGAACAATAAAATGCCATAAGGAAAATTATACCTCCAGCCTGAAAATCTGCAGTCAGGGAACCATTTTACAAGATCACATTCATTTATATCAATTATCTTGTTTATCAAAGACAATGAAACATCAACTGGTAGTAAAGAGGTACAGAGTGCACAGTGAGGAAGAATTAGGGCTCACCTCTGGAGGCCAACAACCACTTGCCACTTCACTCAGGGTGGTAACGTTTACAGAGGGGGTTTTATAACTCTCTTTGAATTAACTTTGAAATGTCAAAAGCAGGCAGATAATTGTTTATTATACAAAATGTCACATATGTAAAACACTGAGATATAAAATTATTATAACTCATCTACCACAAGAAATCCTGCCTTTTAGCTTTTATAGCTTGTTTGTCAGTCTGTGGAGTTCAGCTTAATTGCCATTATGTAGCCTGTGCGTGCCAGGCAGTTACTGTCTGACAAATAATGCTCTCTGCATGCACTGTGTCTTCAACCAACTGAAAATAAAAATAACATGATGTGAAAATTACCATGATGCTTTAAAGAAATACATACTCAGAAGAATGGAGGCTGTCTGAACAGTAATATCACATGTTCTGATTTTGTTCTGGTGGAGATTCAAAGTCAAAGGCTTGATCAAGAACTTATAAAAGTTGGCTGGATGCCAGTGACTCATGACTGTAATCCTAGCTACTCAGGAGGCTGAGATCTGAGGATCACAGTTCAAAGCCAGGGAAAGTCCACAAAACTCTTATCTCTAATTAACATGAAAAAAAAAAGCTGGACATGACTCAAGTGGTAGAGCTCTAGCCTTAAGCAAAAAGAGCTCAAGGACAGCACCTAGGCCCTGAGTTCAAGCTCCAGGTCTAGCATGCACACACATGCACATGCATGAGTACATGTGTGTTCACACATACAGTATACACACAGACTTATGAAAGTGGTTTAAATTTAGCCAGATTGGCTAGACACTAGCCATCATGTTGAAATTAGCCTATCAAGTATTTGTTTCCAAATCTCTGAGTCAGGAAATTATACCCCAGAAAATAAGTATCGGAAGTGTTGCTGTGGCTCAAGCGGTGTGCCTTAAGGTGAAGAGCTGAGGGACAGCGCCCAGGCCCAGTGTTCAAGCCTCATGACTACAAAAAAAAAAAAAAAAAGGTAGAAAATAAGTATCAAGAAAGAAACATCTCAGATCTACAATCATCAAATAAAGAAATTTTACACTGAGAAAAGACAGAGAAGGCTTTTGGGAAGAAGTGGCATTAAGATGAAATTTAAAGGATTAACAGCAAGTAAAGAGGTTTGATGAGGTGAGGATACGGAAGAGAAGCACGGAAGCAGCATTTCAGACAGAATGGTAAGTGTAAAGGGCGTATGATCTCTCAAGTGTAAATAAGTCCAGCCCAGGCTGAATACAGAAAGCCAGGTGGGGATTTATTTGCATAAAATGCAGCAAATGCACAAAATGCAACAGGGATTAGACAATAAGGGACATGATGAAGATTCTGAAGTTTATATGTGATTTCAGCCAAGTGATTTCAGCCAAGGCCATGTTCTGACAATATAACTCTAGGAAGACAGGAGGTGATGTGGGAAGGCCAGCTAGTAGACAGCAGTAACCCACCAAGGGGAAGTGGCTGTGGCTTGCACTAAGGTGGCAGCTGAGTAGCAAGGGGACAGATCTGCCATTTGGAACATAGTATCAATGTGAAAGTTATTATTATTATTATTATTTTGTCGGTCATGGGGCCTGAACTCTGCACCTGGGTATTGTCCCTCAGCTCTTCAGCTCAAGGCTAGCACTCTACCACTTGAGCCATAGCACCTCTTCCGGCTTTTTCTGTTTATGTGGTGCTGAGAAATCGAACCCAGGGCCTCATGCATGTAAGGCAAGCACTCTACCACTGAGCCACATTCCCAGCCCCAAGTTATTTCTATAATATAAAAATATCTGAGCATGTATACTTTAGTACGCTGCCACAGCTCACAGGTTTCACTGAACTATGCTTCCCATTTTTTACAATAGGCATCTTCTGAACATTAATTCATCAAAGAATCCCTGGGGCAATATGATAATTCTCAAAGGGTGACTGGTTCCCTGAGCCAGAAGGGGGAAAATCAGTTGTAAGCCCTTTGGTAAACTATCAATTGCACAAAAACCCATTTCTTTGCCTCTCAGCAACTCTGATGATTAGCACAATGGTAGTGGTTAGCGGGTCAGGCACCACTCCCATAGCAGGTCCCATCCCCAACAGCCATGGAACCTATCTGCTTGTAGGGCTGAGAGTTCCAAATGAAGAACTCAATCAATTTGAATTTGATATTTTACAGAATCATTTCGCAAGGATGCCAATTTGAACATTCTACCACCTTCTGCACTTTTATATCTCACTCGAGTCCCTCACTTTTACACTCCGTTTTATTGCCATTTTAGTTGATTTCATCAGAGCTTCATGGAAAACAACTTCACCAACGACCATTTCCTGTCATTATAGGGGCAGAATTGCAGTCATCCCCTGCTTGAGCTCTAGGTAGTTTTTATGATAATTTTACCATAGGTAATGTTGTGATTTTTAAGTACATTTTCTCTTGTGGCACTGTACAGTTTCCTTTCCTAAAAAGATAAGTATCTAATGCTGCCATAAAAGAAACATACCATCTTCACAATATTAATGAGCCAATAAATTAAAAAAGATTGCTACCCCCAGACTGGCTCACCTACCAGGCTTCCACTCTCATGTAATCACTTCATTTTATTCAAATCAGTGACCTGCTCAAGTCCTGTTTCACAGGATTATGAGGCAGGAAGGGACATTGGGTATAAATGCCCCTCTCCAGATATTTTATACAGCAGTATGCTCAAACAGCCTCCAATTCCGAATGGTTTCCTGTGGTCCCTAGACACCCTGTATCACTAGCTTAATAAATAAGTGATGCCGTAATGCCCCAGAGACTACCAGAATCGTTCCTCCACTCCCTCCTCCCATTTTAAACATCTTTCTTGACCTACACAGAGAACTGACATACTGAACTGCACATATTTGAACTGGGTAGTTTGATGAGCTTTGGGAGATGCTTTGTAAACTATCAGCACAACCAGGATAATGAAGCTCTGCCCCACCCCAGGCCTGGGTCTTCCCCAGCCTCAGACAAACCAGGGCATGCTTTCTGTTGCTATAGCCTTGTTGTCATTACTCAAAATTATTATCACACAGTATATACAAAATTATATCACACATTATATGTATTTGGGAGGGGGGGTTAGTGGAGTCTGAACTCAAGTCTCATGCTAACTACCTGCTCTATCACTTGAGCCACAGCTCAGCCCCTTTTGCATTGATTATTCACCCTCCTCTTTTTGGAGGTACTGGGTTCTAAACTCAAATCCTCACACTTGCTAGGCACTCTACCACTGAACCGTAACTCCAGGCCTTTTTTGTACAGCTTATTTTTTTAGATAGATTCTTCTATCTATCTGCTATTTTTGCTTCCTGCCATAGTTTGGGATGATATGAACATATCACATCCAGCTTCTTTTTGCTGAAATGGTCTTCTGGACTTTTCTGCCAGGGTTGGTCTAGAACTGTGATCATCCTGATCTCAGCCTCCCACATGGCTAGCAGGACAGGCCTGTACCACCAGGCCTAACCACTGGTTGAGAAAGGGTCTCAAAAACTTTGCTTGGGCTAATCTTGAACCACAATTCTTCTGATAGCTACCCAGTTAGCTAAGATCAAAGAAATGAGCCACAAATACCTGGTTGCTTTAGTTGTTTTTTGTTTGTTTGTTTGTTTTGTTTTTTTATATTGAGCCTTGACTTTTCTTTTGCCCAAAGCAGGCTTCAAATTATGATCCACCTATCTATGCCTCCTGTGTATCTAGGACCACAAGCATGCTCCATCAGGCCCAGCTTTGGCCCAGCTTGTTGTGTGAGATGGGACTCTTTAACTTTCTGCCTCAGCTATATTGGAACCATCATCTTCCTATTCTCGGCCTACCAAGTAGCTGAGATGATAGGTGTGCATTAGCACATATCAGCTACCTTTTTTTATTTGGAATTGTTCATCCAGTAGAATTGGCATAAAGATATTTCCCTGTCTCAGACAGGAAGAGAACTTCGATGAATTTAGTGGGCTGTGGAATATTCGGGCTCTGGAACTGCCTCTGGCCACTCTGCCTCAGCTCTTACTTAAGAAGGCAGCATGGAAAATAGCTTAGTAAAAAAGGAAACATAAATTTCCTCTGATTATAAAATTAACACATATGCACTGAAGAAAATATGTATAGCAGAAAAATATTATAACAAATCATCCATAAGCCCACAGCAAGGAAACCTGTTAGCATTTTGATGGGCTTCCATATGGACATTTTATGCCCTATTAAGACTGAATTGTGCCTTCCCTTCTGAATTCACATGTTGAAGCTCTCACATCTTAGAATGAGGTTCAACTCTGATTTAATACTAGCCTTTGGCTGTGGCTCATACCTGTAATCCTAGCTACTCAGGAGGCTAAGTCGTAAGGCGGTTTGATGCCAACCCAGGCAGGAAAATGTGAATCTTATCTCAAATAAACTACCCAAAAGCAAGAAGTGGATCTGTGGCCCAAGTTGACAGAGAGCCAGCTTTGAACCAAAAAAGCTAGGGACAGAGTGTAGGCCCTGAGTTCAAGACCTAGGACCAGCACAAACCAAAGACACAAACAAAAAGATAGGGCATTTAAAGAGGTAATAAAGTTAAATTAGGACATAAGGGGAGGCCTTAATATAGTATGTCCTTATAAGAGCAGCAAGATTCAATAAGACAGAGACAAGGACAGGTGAGGACATAGTGAAAAACTGGCCAACTTCATGTCAAGACCTTGAGAGAAAGCAACCCAGACAATACCTTGATCTTATACTTCAAACTTTCCAGAACTGTGAGAAAATGAATTTCTGTCCCCTAAGTTATCACATTTATTACTGTCTCAACAAACTAATGCACCTGGAAAATAAATGTATGTGTTTAACTTTCACAACTTGGCATTTTGTGTAATGCATGAAAATAGAATGATGAAACCTCCTAAGGGAGGTTTTAAAGAGTGGGGAATGGGATAAGGGAGAGTGATGGAGGGAATGAGGTTGACCAGGACACATTATATGCATGTAGGGAAATGTCGCAATGGGACCCTCCCCCATTATACAACTAATGTATGCTAAACCTTCCCCCAATGTAAAAAAATTATCTTATATCAGTGTTTACTGCTGCACTATTCACAAAAGCTAAGATATAGAAACAACCCACAACAGATGAGCAGATCCAAAAAATGTAGTACCAATACACAATGGAATTTTACACAGTCATTAGAAAAAATAAAATAATGTCATTTGCAGGGAAATGGATGGAACTAGAACAAATCATGTTAAGTGAGGTAAGCCAAGCTCAGAGAGACAAATGCACATGTTCTCTCTGATATGTGGAAATTAGATCTAAAAGATGCTGTATCTACTTACATTTTACATTGTATTATGGACATTTCCTTAAATTATACATGGCTGATATATGAATGTCATGATTTATTTCATTATGCCTTTGTTGTTGGGCCTTTATAGATCTTCTCCATTTTTGGTTATCATACACAGTACTATGTTGGAGATCTGTATAGAAGAAATGTTCATATATCCATGGTGTAAATTACTAAAGGTAGAAGAAGAAGATCAAGGGGCAAAGTCTCCTAATAGACATCACCATATTGTTGTACCATTCTTACTTCACAGGATGGAAGACTGCCCATTTCTCAACATTCTCACTGTGCATGTTCATTTTATAACATCTTTGCCAACAGGATTTTAAAATGAAACTTGACAAGCTGATTTTCAAGCTCACTGGAAAAGAAAATTTGAAAGAATAGCCTAAAAAGTTAGAAAAAAAGTAACTATGAGTATATATTTGTAGTACGAGATAGCAAAATATAAAGCACAGAACTAGAATAGATGTAAGTCTATGATACATGCTCATTTTACATCAATGGAGAGAAAGAGGAATTAAGAGATTTCAAGACAATTGTTCTCCTATTTTAAAAATGAAAGCTAGATCCTTACCTCAGACTGTAAACACACTCCCCTTCTCTCCCTAACAATATTAAAAAACAACCAATCTTCAGTAACCACTGCAGAAAAGTGTATTTTCATATTTTTTTGTGGACTGGGGGCGGAGTTTCTAAGCAAGTCACAACATGCAGAAGCATGACTGACAGGTATACTTAACTCAAAATTCAAACCATTTGACATGAAAGAACTCATAAACAAAGAAAAAAGGTCACTCACAGCCCAAGAAAAGATAGCTGTAATATATAGAAAAGGCAAAGAATGAATGTCCATAACAATACATACCAAATGCCAAGCTATCAAAAAGAAAAGTTAACAAAGAATATGAAGGAGTAATCCCTAAGAGAGAGAGATACACAAGGAAACATAAAACAATACTCAATTCTAATAACAAGATAAAACAGAAATTTTTTATTTTACTGAACACATTTCTATATTGTTTCAGGGTTTTTAACTATAAATTGACAGTTTATAATTATATAAATTATAGTATATGATGTAATTTGTGAATACAATGTAGAATAATTTAATCAAATGTTAACATATCCTTTACCTCAAATACTTAACTTTTTTTCCGATGAGAACGTGTGTGTGTGTGTGTGTGTGTGTGTGTGTGTGTCCTGGGGCTTGAACTTAGGGATTACGCATTATCTCTAAGATTCTTTTGCTCAAATTTAGTGCTCTACCATTTGAGCCACAGTGCCATTTCTGGATTTTTCTGAGTAGTTTATTGGAGATAAGGGTCTTGCAGATTTTCCTGCCTGGGCTTCAAACCACAATCCTCAGATCTCAGCCTCCTGAGTAGCTAAGATTACAGGTGTGAACCACCAGTGTCCATCGTGAAATTTAACTTTCAGTAACTTTCAGTAACTTAAAATGTACAATGCTGTATATCTGTGTGAGAGAGACACTGAGGATTGAACTCAGGCCTTATGCTAGGCAGCTTTTTATTACTTCTAAGTCATGCCTCCTGCCCTTTTGTTAGCATTTTGTTTTTGAGCTAAGGTATCTCTAATTTGGCAGGGCTGGCCTTACCATCCTCCTGCTTCTGCCTGCTGAGTAGCTGGCATCATGGGCATGTATTGCCATACTAGGCTTATAATACTCTACCAACTATTTTTATCATGCTGTGTAATAATAATAAAACCTATTCTTTCTCAGTTTTCATTGACTTTCTTCTCCCAGTCTGTGTAAGCATCATTCTGCTCAGATTCCGGGTGCTCAATTGTTTGTGTAAGCGTGTGTAGTGCTTGTCTTTCTATGCTTGGTTCATTTCACTTAGCAAAATGATCTGCAATCCATCCGTGTTGTCATAGATGATAGAATTTCCTTCAAAATAAGTAGTATTCTATTGTATTTATATGCGACATTTTCTTTATCTAGTCATATGCTGAAGGGCCCCTGAGTTGATTGTGTATTTTAGTTATTGTGAATAGTGCTGCATTGAACATGGGAGTTGTAGACTTCTTTCTGACAAACACTAAATCTGTTAGGTAAATATGCAGATGTGGGGCTGCTGGATCATGTGATAATTCTCTTTTTAGTTTTTGTGAAAAACCTCCATACAGGCTTCCATAATGGCTGCCCTAATTTAAATTCCTACAAACAGTGTGCAAAGGATTTCTTTCTTTCCACATTCTTGCCAATACTTGTTAACTTTCATCTTTTGATAACAGCTATTCTGACAGGTGTGAGACGATGTCTTATTGTGCTTTTAATTTGCATTTCCCTAATGATTTATGATTTTGAGCATGTTTTCACACATCTGTCAGCTATTTATATGTCTTCTTTGGTGAAATATCTATGTGGGTTATTTGCTTCTTTTTTTTCAACTGGGAGGGTTTTTTTTGGTGGGGGGGGGAATCTCTTGGTGTTGAGTTGTTTGAGCTCCTTGTATATTTTGGATATTATTTCCCCTGTTTAGATATATGACTTACAAAACACTATAGGCCAATCTATAGATTATCTCTGCACAGTGTTAGTTGTTTCTTTTGCTGTGCAAAAATGCTTTAGTTTGATGTAATTCTATTTGTCTATTTTTGCTTTTTCTGTCTGGATTTTGGGAGTTAAATCCAAAAATTCGTTATCCAGACCAAAATCAAGCTAGGAGTAAAATCTATAAAATGAAAACTGTAAAAAAAAAAAACTTTTCAAGGTAGTTTTTAATTGGTAAAAAAAACAATTCTGAAAATGGAAAGGATAGTGAAAAGATACATAGGTATATAACTGGGCACACACTGAACTGGGGGTCCTAAATGAATATGAAGAAGTTATTTTCTAACCATCCTCCCACAGAATCTGTAATGTGATAACTGTATCCCATTCTTCTTTGAGAATACATACTCTGAAAGGTAAAGGGACAACTGCACTATATTCTTTTTTTTTTTGGGTCCGGTCGTGGGGCCTGAACTCTGGGCCTGGGCGCTGTCCCTCAGCTCTTCAGCTCAAGGCTAGCGCTCTACCACTTCAGCCATAGCGCCACTTCTGGCTTTTTTTTTCTTTTTGGCTTATGTGGTGCTGAGGAATCGAACCCAGGGCCTCAGGCATGCAAGGCAAGCGCTCTACCACTGAGCCACCTTCCCAGCCCCAACTGCACTATATTCTATCTGTATTCTCGTAGAGCATTTATTTTATATGCTTCTATAGTGAAAAGTGACTGCTGCCAGTAACCATAGCCTTCTCCTCAGCCTGCTACAGAAGGAGGCCCACCACAAGGGCTCTGAATGCATGACATGGGTAGGAAACAAGGCCTTCCACAAGGCTCACCAGATTCATCCCCGGGCACTGGGAGGTCCCATCCACCCCAGCTCAGGATGGCATTCTCCTGTTCAGTGTTCTTGTTGCATATGCTGAAACCTCTCAATACATGACTTGTTTTCTTGTTTATCGCCTGGTGTTTCTGGCTTTCTCCACTATTAGCGCATCTGAATCACCAAAGCAGAAACTCATCAGTGTCTCTTTGTATCCCCAGTGCCTACAATACATTTTGTAGCCTCTTTATAAATGTCTACTTTATGCAAGTAATTTACAGTAGTTAAAGAAGTTAAGGTTCACTGACAATCAGAATTGGGCTGATGTCTGGTTAAAGAAATGAGTCTCGGAAGCAAACAGTCTCCTGGAGGCTTATCAGAGGAAGCTACACCAAGCTACACCCTTGGCTACGATGCTAGCAGTGAAGGCTACTTCTCCCACTCTCACCCCTTCCCTGGCTAGGAAGCTTGATCTGGCTCTGCTATAGGACAGCTTATTCTCCAAAACACAGTTGTAAAGCTCAGAAGTCAGACTATATCTCCAGTTCAGACAAAGCCAAAAGCTGTTCACCACTCAGATTTCCAACTCTGTTTACTTGCCCAGAAATTTTACAGCATTCTAAGCATACTGTTACAATCTCAAAGTACTTTTAAATGAGAATCACAACCATAGACTACCTATTTCTACTTCCTGCCTTCAGCTCCTCTGAGGGAAATAAGTGTCACCTATTTTTGTTGCTGCGTAAATTAGCACTTTTTGTTATGCTCTATAAAATTTACTGAATTCTTCAAGGCCCAGCTCAAAACACCATTTTTTACCAAGCCTTCATCATACCAGGAAAGAAAATATGTTTGGTTTCCTCATACCCTACTAAATAGTCTTTCCCACATGTCTTGTGGCTTTCTCAGTTGTTCTCATTTTCATACCTAGTTGGTGTGTTTTCCACAGGCTTTGAAATGGAGGGCAGTTTCTGACTGAAGGACCCCTTTTACAAGGCAGCTGTCTTTCTGGCTTTGTGCCAGCCATCTGTTTGCTTTCAGCTTCTGTCTTTGCCTCTCCTTCTTCTATCTCTGAGGTTAAATCTTGGCAAACTGGAGCTCTCAGACTCCCCTTACCAGCCTGGCTTTTGGTTCAATCAAGTGAAGAAGCAGATAGAAGATTGGAAGATCAGAGGAGAGGAGAGCATGTTTCGTTCTATCAGCTTCGTTAGTGATGGGAGCAGCAGATAAGATGGTGCCAGCACTCTTGTTCAAAAAGCACAGTTCCAGAGCTGGTGACAGTCAAGTGTCAGACAGCTTCAGCAACAGAGTTCCTATGCTTATGCTACCAGTATAGGCTGCCCTAAGTCAATTGTTAACCGGAAAGAAACTAACTACAGGTATGAACTATACAACTTTGGGCGTAGGGAAGTTGGGGAGGGAAAAACATGGAAAGAATGAAGGTGGGGGGCACTGTTCAAAAGGAAATGAACTCATTACCTGACTCTTGAAACTGCAACCCCTCACTTTTACAATAAATTAAAAAAAAATGAAACAAAATGGATATAAAGCCTACAGATAGAATTTTTTTTTAAAAAAAAGCAAAATACGGGGCTGGAAAGGTGGCTCAGTGGTAGAGCGCTTGCCTTGCATGCATGAGGCCCTGGGTTCAATTTCTCAGCACCACATAAGCAAAAAGAAAAAAGCCAGAAGTGGTGCTGTGGCTCAAGTGGTAGAGCTCTAGCCTTGAGCTGAAGAGCTGA
>NW_012267336.1:1251759-1274026 GCF_000151885.1 Dipodomys ordii | reverse complement strand
GAAGTGGTGCTGTGGCTCAAGTGGTAGAGCTCTAGCCTTGAGCTGAAGAGCTGAGGGACAGCGCCCAGGCCCAGAGTTCAGGCCCCATGACCGGAGCCAAAAAAAAAAAAAAAAGGCAAAATACTGGTCAGCTGAGGGTGTAGCTTAAGTGGTGGAGCAATTCCCTAGCAAGGCTGAAGCCTTGAATTTAACCCTATATAACCAAAAACAATAAAGGAACTGATCTTCCTAGCCTCATGCTGGTAGACATACAGGTAATACTAAGGCTGATAATAGGATTGGTTATCTTCCTATGTTTGGAACAAGTCATGATCCTGAATATTGCTGAGCACTGCAGCTCATGCCTATAATCCTACCTACTCAGTAGGATGAGATGCAGAGGACTGTTGTTCTAAGCCAGCCTGGTACAAAAGTCCATGAGATTCCATTTCCAAAATAGCTAGAAAAAAGCAGTGACTCAAGTGATAGAGTGGCAGTAAGCCAGAAAGTTGAGCAAGGACAAGGCCCTGAGTTCAAACCCCAGTATTAGATACTAGATACTGAGCCTGCCTCAATGCTTTAGTTCCTATCTCTTATGCACAGCAAAGGAGCCAAGAACCAAGATGGAGAGGGACTTATGGATATTTCCCAGAAGATTCAGGAGACCTAAACAGGGAAAACCAGATCCCTGTAATGCAAGTACCATACTGTAATACCAGCTGAAGTTAACTGCTCCCCCAGGTTTACTAAAAGCGCATTCTCTATTCATCTAGGGGACTCATAAGAAGAGAAAGGCTATTTAAAGAAGGGGAAAAAAAGAAGTGGAAATGGTGCTTAAACATATGAAAAGATGCTCAATTTCTCTCATGAGAATGCAGTTAAAACTGCAATGAGATATCATTTCTTACCTATTCAACTTGCAAAAACCCAGAAGTTTGTCAATATATGCTCTATTGGCAAGGCTGTGGGGAAATGGCCTTAACCATACAATGCCAGTACAAATTTTAAAATGGTATCAACCTCTATAAAGACATATTTGGCAATAGTGAGCAAAATTCTATGTGCATTCACCATTTGATCATGCAATAACTCTTTTAGGAATCTATCCTAAAGATACACTGGCAAAATGAGAAAAACACCTAAATGGCTCATCATAGGGAGCTGGTTGGATAAACAATGGCATACCTAACACTGAGTACCACATAGCTAGACAAAGGAAACAAGTACAGAGGAAAGTTTGTATAGAATATAGTATGTTGTCAATTATTTTAAAAGGCAAGAGGTATAAAATATAAATATTACATATCAATATAAATAGATCAGGTATATATATTTATTAAAATATTTAATATAAATTTTAAACAAAATGTTAAACTTCAGATATTTATATCTGAATATACTAAATATTGATATATTTACATGTATGGATATATTCTGAAATAGAAGGCTAGCCAAATACACTAGCAAGAAAAAAATACATTACACACACAGGAAGAGGGGACAAAAACAGAACCTTGGTTTTTCTTTTATAGGTTTGACTTTGAAACCATGTATTTCATATAGCTACATTTCAAAGAAAATCCCTTCATACTGAGAAGAAAATGAACCATATGAACCTAACGATATACTAATATGGTGAGTTCTAGTGAATTTCAAGTGATTTTAAAGCAGCCATTTTACTAAACACTTCCAGTGGACTATATGATCTAGGGACAAAAAAAATTATAAAAGCTTTAAATTATTTTGAGTGACCATATGGTTCATGATATTGTTGGCATGGTTGCTCTACGACTATCTTGTACAAATGGGACTAAAGCAAATAAATTATTGTGCTATAATACTGTAACCAAGATTTTATGGAAAAAAGTAGATAGAAGAGAGATCAAAAGGTTAACTAAAGCCCCCATAGAGCTGAATCTGAAGCAGAAGTGTCAGGACATACAATAGATAGATAGATAGATAGATAGATAGATAGATAGATAGATAGATAGATAGATAGATAGATAGATAGATAGGTAGATAGGTAGATAGATAGATGTAAAAATATCTATTATATGTCATATATATAAATATGTAATTTTTTTTAATTTTGTCAGTCATAGGGGCTGAACTCGGCCTGGGTGCTGTCCCTCAGCTTTTCAGCTCAAGGTTAACGCCCTACCACTTCAGCCACAGTGCCACCTCCAGTTTTTTTCTGCTTAATGTGGTGCAGAGGAATTGAACCCAGGGCATCATGCATACAAGGCAAGCACTCTACCACTGAGCCAACTTCCCTGCACCTCATTATTATATTTTTGCTGATAAGTCTATCACATATAAATGAATAAACATTATGTGCATATATATCATACTTCTGCCTATTGAAATACCCAGGAACAGTGACAAACACAGTAGCAAGGACCACCTCTCATTCTTTCACTAAGCTTTCTAAATATCATCTCCTACTACACAGAAACAAGATTGTTTAAAGAAATCTCTAATTAGGACTGGAAGTATGATTAAAGTGGTAGAGTGCCTGCTTAGCTACTATGATGCCCTGAGTACAAATCCCAGCACTTCCAAAAAATAAAAATAAATGGGTAATTCCACATCAAGGCAAGAAATGTGCAATATGAACCTGGTGTATCATGTTAAGACAGAAATCAAAGAGCTGCCCATGTTCTGAAGTTACATCAAAAGAGCTCAAGGACCAATTTGAAGAGGCTAAAGATGAGACATTTTGAAGAAGAAAAGCGGTAATTGCAAATGACTAAAAGATACTAAATGTGTTTAATGCCATAAATTCAAAATAATGTGTATCCAGTTCCCCTTAAGAAGCCCACAAACAAGCCTCTTTGGTAATCTTTGAAGGATGCTAGGGAACCACTTCTGCATTTGCAAAGGGCAAATAAAAAGAATTTAACAATTATCCTACCTTTTCTGGGCAAAATGAATCTTAGGATCACTAGAATCTGTAGTGGAATGTTTGACTATACTTTAGGAATATAGTTTTAGCTATTCTTTATAGTTAGTAAGTAAAAAAGGCAAGAATGATAGAATTGGAATATAAACATTTTGTGATCCCAAATTACGAAAAAATGAATCTAGGAAATAATCAATGGACAGAAACATTCAAGGACAACTACATAGCTTTTTTGTGCTTACTGGTGGACACATATAACACTGCTTATGGAGACATAGTACTAAATAATTACTTGAATCCGATTTAGCATCTAACTATCAAGTCAAAGACATAGGTGACCATGACAAACATTACCATTAGCACTCAGACTCAAATCCAGGCTTTCAAAAATTCTACTGTATATAAATCTAGTTTGTTCAAACTCAATAAACTGGAGAAAGTTAAAGAAACCTATACATCTAAAGAGATTTAGGAGTAATAACTATTGGCAAATGGAACTTATCTGAATTTGATTGTGCTGAGGACCACACGTAGGTCCTTGCACTGGTACAAGACACACAGTCTCAGCCCTGCTTTTTTCCCCCCTGAATTAACCTATCAACACAAACATTCTTCCTCCAGAATTTGAAACAATGGGGGAAAGTTAAATAATAATTAGCAATGTTTCTTATTTTCTTCTTTCTTTTCTTTTTCTTATTTTTTATATTTATTTTTATTTATTTTTAATTTTTTTATTTTTTGGTGCTGGTCCTAAGGATTGAACTCGGGGCCTGGGCATCATCCCTGAGATTTTTTTGCTTAAGGCTAGTGTTCTACCATTTGAGCCATAGTCCTACTTCTGTCTTTCTGCTAGTTAACAGGGGATAAGAGTCTCCTGGACTTTCTAGCCCAGGCTGGCTTTCAATCACAATCCTCAGATCTCAGCCTCTTGAGTAGCTAGGATTACAGGTGTGAGCTATCTGTGCAGGATCTAACAATAACTCTTAAAAGAATTACTATTTAATTACAATTGGGCCAGGGGAAACTATGATTATGGCTACAAAAAGGATGTCTTAATTTTAGAGATATATAATGAAATATGAACAGATAAAACAATAAAACATTTGTGACTGACTCCAAAATATTATCATGAGGAGGAAGTAGGACACAGAAAGATAAACCATGTTGACTGTGAGGTACAGTTCTTGAAGAAGGCTGATAGGGATATTCTCTGTATGAATAGTAAGACATTAAAGGATGTGAATGTAAACACAAGATTCAACAAAAAAGGGAAATATGGCAATCCTCATGAAAAAGTACAACTTGGCAAGTGCAGCATGTATCACAAACTGTATTGCCAAGGCTAACAAATACATTGCTTTGGAGGTTAAAAGCTTACAACATCGTAGTGTCTTCTGTTCTAACTATAGCCTCCATGCCTCCTTTGCAAGACAGATTAGGGGGCTTCTACATGTGCCTTAAACACAATGCATCTCAGCCAGATCCAGAAGGGGCCCCCAAGTGGAAACATAGCTGGAACTCATTCCCAAGGATATATGAACCTGGAGGACTTCAAAGCTTCCACAAATCTGTGCAAATAAAGAAGTATGTAGAGTGACATACTGTTATCAAATGGGGTGGGAGGAGGGTGGTACATGCATGTTATCCCAGCACTCAGGAGACAGAGACAGGAAGCTTGTGTGTTTGAAGCCAAGCTAGGATACATAATAAAGCCCTGTGGTAGGAAAAGAACACCAAAATCTCATATAGCTCATGCAGCATTACGTCCTTGAAGCCGTAACACTAATCTCTGATCTTAAAAATACAGATACCCTAAAAGTCATTTTCAAGGCCTACAGGACAATAATTAGAGGAAGAAGTTCCAAAGCTAGAAACAGAAAGAAATTAAGATTACCAGTTATTCATGACATTATTGTCCTTTTACTTTTCAGGGGAGAGTGAATATTTCATAGACTGTAGAAGGAGTAATAAGGGGAATCTACAGAGTAAAGTAATCCCTGAGCTGGGTGCTCAGAGGCATGTTCAGTCCTAGCTATCTAAAGAACTGAGGCTAGTCAGGTGCTGGTGGCTCATGCCTGTTATCCTAGCTACTCAGGAGGCTGAGATCTGAGGATTGCAGTTCAAAGCCAGCCCAGGCAGGAAAGTCCGTGAAACTCTTATCTCCAATAAACCACCAGAAAACCGGAAGTGGTACTGTAGCTCAAGTGGTAGAGCGCTGGCCTTGAGCTGAAGAGCTGAGGGACAGCGCTCAGGCCCAGAGTTCAAGCCCCATGACCAACCCAAAAAAACAAAAACAAAAAACTGAGGCTAAGGATTATTGCCCAGGTTAGCCTGAGCAACTCAGTGAGGTTTCATCTCTAAATAAATAAATAAACAAATCTTCTGATAAATCCTGACATACCTGAGTCCCCACTAGCAGACTATTCGTTTCTGAGAGGCCTGTGTATGAGATAAGCAACAAGGAAAGCTGGCCACTACATTTCAAACACCTCTGCAACCTAAACAAAGCTGCAATGTCAGACAGAGGATAATGTGATCCCCTGCATCTGTCACATTCACACCACCTCTCTCTCTGCCCCACACAGCAGCTCTAAGCTGTGAAGATGGTCCCAAGAAGGACCCAAGGGGTTCCCACTGCAGGCCATCTGTTGGCAAAGGTGCTTGGAGAGCTACCTACCTGCACCACTGTTCCCATTCGGTTGAGGGACCATGACAGGTAGATGATTACAGTGTTCTTTGTAGTCATAGAAAAGAGCTCAGAGAAAAGTACCTGGCTAGACAACAAGAATACTTCTTGCATATCTACACTCTTCTTTCCTCACCTGACATTCCTGAGACTATTAGGGTTTCTGATAATGCTGACTGGTTCAGCTTGGACAGAACATGCAGCCAACAGCCACCTCCTTCACTACAGTCCATACTGAGTTTTGTTCTTGTAATGGCCTCTCTGCAAGACAGGCCTGTTTTTTGGTTTGTGCAGTGTCCACAAACCTGTTTTTCCTCAATAAGAAGGGAGACTAATAAGTAGATGGCACCTTCAATATCACATGTTCAAAAATGCTGCCCATGGAGTTGAGATGATGCTATGTATCTTGGGATTAAAAAGACCTTGGTTCTTCAGACTCTCAGCAAGGCCTCTCCTGGCTGCATGATCACACATAGGCAAGCCCCAGGTTACAGAAGCACCAGGGCAGTGGGAGAAGAACTCTGGCCTACAGGCCTATTTCCACACGCCTTTAAACAGCCTTTCAAAGGTGGTGGATGACACCACATAGTGCTTCAAACATGTTTTCAAATTACTTAAAAGTAACAAAAATTAACATTGAGGTCTAATTTTTAAAATTACATCCATAACAAAGTTAAAACCAAAACAATTACTTTAGCTGAGTTCTAAAAGCTCTTTATGCAGTAGAATTTCCACTCTTACAACTATATTAATATTACTCTCCAAAATTTCCATAAGAATAGGATTATAGCAACAGGTGTTAGGAAAATATAGGCAATGTCTGTTCAAAGATGGAATTTTTAGTTTACATTTAGAGCCAAAATTCCCATTTTTCCCATTCTATCACTACCAGTTTTTAATGACATGTATCAATGTGGATGTGTGTTCCCTACACGGACAGGGCTTGAGAAAAACATAAAAAGTTCTTTCTCAAAGGCACAGAATTTTATATGGCGTTCTGCAAGCAGGGGCATCTGGACATAGAGAGCTACTTCTCAAAGGAAGCAGAAGTAGAAGCACAGATGCAAGGACCTCACTAGCCCACCTGTGATCTTTGCTGAAGTAGGGTAAAAACCTGTGGGCAAAGGGAAGAAAGAAGAGGAATATAGGGAATAAGGAGTCTGAAGGGAAAGAGCACTCATGCTATTTCAAACATCAAGACCTGGGATGAGGCGCACACAATGCCCATTAAGCATTACCTAAAATAAAACCAAAACCAAATACCACGAAAAACAAACAACTGATCCAAAATTAAGAATACTCTTCCCAAAGATCAGTCAGGGAGAATTTCTTACCCAGCAACTTGATTTCTGCAGCAGCAGCCCAGCTATTCTGGTTTTATTTAAATTATAGGCAGGCATTTTTCTTGTGGTGAAGTTGACTAAGCATGGAAATATGGACTGACTTGTCCATGAAATCAGCTGAGCATACCATTCATATCAAATCAAAAGCCAACATGCCCTCATAGCCCTACAAAGTGTAAGCATCCAATTCATATCATAAGGAGCCTTACCAATCTCACCTACTATTAAATCCAGAAAAGCCCTTGGTGTTAGAGTTTTTGCTTGATTATCAAGAGCAAATCCTACACTGCAAATCTGGATGAATTACTAAAATATTTCAATTTTAATTACTAATATAATATTTACACTCTTTTAAGTTTACTGCAATTATTTTTATTGCTTCTAAGAATGTAACATATCTCTGTCATTCAGCCATAAGACATTCAAATTACCCAGTCCTTAGAACAGATTAAGATGAATTAATGTAATAACAAGTATCTGAAGACAAAATATCTAAATCCATATACAAAAATGTAATTTTAACACTTACCTATCAGCCCCTTCTCCAGAGTAAAGGTCTTGTTTGTAAACATGCATTCAAAAGCCACGATGTGAAAGATCTTGTTCACTGTGTTATGAGTCCCAACTATTCGAATATACCTGAAGGTATAAAGAAAACTTATTGAAAATGAGCTCCACCAACCAATCAAAAAATAACAGGATAAGGTATACCATTTAAACACATAGTAACCAGGAGAGCTGGGTCCAACTAAACCTAGAAGAAAAGAGCAAACACAGGGAGATGTCACGTCCCAGATAATGAAGTAAACTTGGATGTACCTAGAAAATCACATTGAATGTCAGTCCATGTATATGCCCACAAAACACTTGTACTAGAGAATAACTAATGGCTGCATATGGGTATATCTCTGCACATATGCACAAACAGAGGCAAAATCAAATGCATCCCAGCTGAAGGGAAGATTTTATCCATTGGAGACAAAAGCATGAAATCACTATTGCTTCCCTGTTCAAAAGGGAAAATGCATATCCTTCACTGAAAACCTCAGTGTCTTTTAAGGACTGCTTCTAGGTTCCATTAGAAAGTTAACCCTACATACTTACGCCAGTCCCTTTACCCCCAAATGACCGTGGGGAACTCTGCTCCTAAACTGAGGAAGTGATCTGCAGAGGGCCCAGCCTGCTCTGCAGCCTCCCTCCAGGCCCTACAGATCTGGCCTCTGCACACAGTGCAGTTTTGTCCAGTAGGTCTTGGCCTGTTCACCCTGCCCATCTCCCTGGAGACATCAACACCAACAAACAAGCATTACTGTGGAGTGACTTGCTCCCTTCGCTCTCCAACAGAACTGACAGTTCACAGGTTAATGATAAGACAAACTCACTCTTCTGAGAGCCTCACAATTCCACAGGGAATGTACCACACACTGTCTTATTGGAATTCAAAGGAAGAACCAAGAAAAATAACTAGATTAGCTGATAATGCTCTTCCAAATTATAAACTATATACTCAGGATAGGGCATATTAAATGAACAGATTTCAATTAGGATTTGACAGACTAGGCAAGGTTTTGGTAATATCCTCCCTCTGTGGGTAAAAGAACCTTCCGTTTAGATGATATAATTTTACTTTTGAGTTAATCACTGCTCACTAATTCAGTAATTTCTTATATTTCTCATCATTCTCAGTTAACTGTATTAGGTAAAAACCAATTTTAAAAATTCCCATTAAGGAGACCATATTTAGGGATTTGGTATCAAGAGCTGTTTTCCCTCCTGTTTCTTCAAGGCTGTATCTCATGGTGTTCCCTATGTACCTCATTAGGCCATCTGCTCCTTGACATGAGCTGATCACTCATCTTCATAACCAATATTAATGTGATCTCTTGGCTGTCAGTGTGCTCATCCTTACTGCAGGGAGACACCACTCTTCCTGAGCTGAGAATCAAGCAACTGTCCCTCTTACCAGAGCCTGTGGGGTAAGTAAAAGGCTGGGCCTGATCTCATCAACCTTAAGGGCAAACAAGGGGCTGGTTCCACTGGACTCAGCTAGGTGGAGTCATTTAAAGAAGTTCTTAATGGTCAGAGTGGTTTGGATTGTCTTGTTTGTTGTTGTTGTTGTTGTTTTACTGATGGCAGTAGCAAGCTCCTTGGTGCTTTCTGGAAGGGAAGGGGTGCATTCAATTTGGCACCTCGGCCTAAATCTAATTTTGTCCATTTCCTTAAACCCACAGTAACTTAACCAGGGTAGCATTTTCAACCGCACAGAGCCATGACAGCCTGAGTGCTGTTGTCTGCAACCTTGGAGGGAACACGATTGGTGGAATTTGATCAGATCATTTTCCTATTCCCTAGGTCAAGTCTCTACCAACAGAAAGACAGTTCTCCCAGTGTGCACAAAGAGTCAGGAAGTGACTAATGGGGCCTTTCCCCTGGGTGATTCTTAAGATTAAATATAGTCTAGACAGACCAAAGGGGATACTGGGAAGTTCCCTCCTTCCTTGTCTTTCTTTTCAAAACATTATAAGGAATCAAGTTTTCTAAGTTTAGATAATAGTCCTTTCTCAAATTTTACCCTAGTGTAAGTGTGAAAAAAAATTTAAAAAAGCAACGTTCCCCTCCCCGTGTCCCTGGTTATAAGCAATTGAAAATAAAAAAAGATGCACTGGAATACATTTTACAGCCTTAATGATAGTGTTTGTGAGAATAAACAAAATAATATATATGGTTGGAAAAGCACTGAGAAATGTCTCCAGATAAAAATTTCTCTCTCTATATATGAAGATAATGTTATCTCCACTGCATAATGCTGAGGTCAAATTAGCAGTTCACCACTGTATATCACACTTCTTGATTAGCCTACTATATGTAACATTCATAACCACTTTAATTATTCTATTTCTATAATACTTTCCAAGTCTCTTTAAAATTATAGCATAACTTACAAAACTGGAGTACATTCCTTACTGAATGCACATTTAAAATGGTAGCATCAAAAGAAAGAAGGCGGCTCCCTCTTCTCAAGCAGTTCCTCCTATACTAAAACTCCAGAATAGAATGGCTTATTGTTTCAATTAATGAATAACTTCATTGACTGGTGGTGGTAGCTGAGAAATTAAGACCTGGTAAAAATTATGTTAAGTGAAGTAACTCAGACCCTGAGAGACAAAGTTGCATGTCTTTCCTCATATGGAAGTTAGAATTAGCTTATAAACATATGAGTAAAGGGCTGGGAAGATGGCTCAGTGGTAGTGTGCTTGCCTCACATGCATGAGGCCCTGGGTTCAATTCCTCAGCACCACATATGCAGAAAAAGGTGGAAGTGATGCTGTGGCTCAAGTGGTAGAGCACTAGCCTTGAGCTGAAGAGTTGAGGGACAGTGCCCAGGCCCAGAGTTCAGGCCCCATGACTGGCAAAAAAAAAAAAAAAATGAGTAAATACGTTGGGTGTTAAGCAAGTACAGACAAATATATTAGCTGAAATATGGTCGACTCAAGGGAGAACTCAAATAATGTCATTACTTAGAAAGGCAAAGTCAAAGTTCAAAAATAAGCACCAGGAAATGCATACTTGAAAGGGGTGGGAAGGGGGTAGAACAATGAAGAAAAGAAGTGGGGAGAATGCAGTCAAGAATTCAAGGTATATCCTATAAAAATAAGCAAAGTGAAGGAAAGGATGGGTTGGGTGGGAGGAGTGAGAATGTTGAAAGGGTGACATTGATCAAGATGCACTGTCTTCATAAACTGCTTTGTTACATGGCAACTCCTTTGAACAGCTACTTAAAGATAATAAAATTAAAAGAAAAATAGTTCAGAGACCCTGGAGAGCTTAGGAGTAACAATTAGTTGGGGGTGAAGAGGTGTACCACTCTAGACTTGGACAAGATTCCTCAACAGGACTCACAATAAAGCATCCCAAAAGCAGAAAAGAAGTTATAACCTGAGTTACTAAAACAAAACAAAAAACCCGGGGATAAGGATGAAATAGAATTTTCTTTTTTACTTCCTTTGAAAAAATAAGCCAATTTTCATCTTAACTCCTGAACAGGTGAAGTAGATGCGGTTGTTTCTTTAGATTCCAAACAGGTGAAGTTCAACAATGACTTTCCTTTTCAGCACTCTTTCCAGTAGAGTCACTCTCTGATTTAACCTGGTAATAAGGGCAGTGGCAGCTAGTGACTTCATCAGTGATTAGAGAAGACCACAGTTGAAAACTATAACCGCTATCCTTTGTGTTCTCTGAGGTCCTCAACAGCGGCTCAGACAGTTGGAAGATAATTAAAACTTAAATGATGCTGCAGAAGGCAGATAGGCAACAGATTGGCTGGTTCTGAGGAGGGTGGATGGTGTCCGCATGAGCCCCAGTATAAAAGGCAGTTTCCAACATTCTTGCTTCACTGTGTTAGCTGTCTTCAAGTGGCTGACAGAATCTGGATCCTGAGCACAGCTCAGAACAAGATGTTTCAATAACGAAGCTTCTCAAAACTGTGAGACTCAGAGTGAAAGGGATTCTGTCTCTATTAATGCCTAAAGCCTCCCAGGATAGATAGCCTGCTAAAACTGGAAAGCATGGAAGGGTTTGGAACAGAATGGCTTTGGAGTCCAATAGGACAGGTTTGTGGTCTAGTGCTCCCTGTTATTAGGTGTGTCACAAAGGGGAAAATATATTATTTTAAAACCTCTTTGAACCTTATTTCTCTCCTCTATGAAGGGTCAGTAACACAAAATTCACATAGTATTTAAATGAGTTAAGTATTTTAAAAAATACCTACTTTGCCTGACAGAGAAGCATACCTTTAGATAGCAATTCCAAGAAGAGATTGCTGGATGGTGACATTCTGGGGTTGGACTGAGAAAGCCAGGTGTCTGGGAGAGCATTCCTGTTTGCTGTAGTGGTATGTTCACTAGGGGGTAGGCCAAGGAGCAGGCTTCACCAACACAGGCAGCATCCTGTTCTCCCTCTTAGGGAGCCACAGGATGGGCACTATACGCCACAAGGAGCAGGTGATGTTTAGAATGTAGATTTCCTGGCTCAGTGGTTATTATCAGCTTTGACTCCTTAGTCTTTAAGGAAGCAAAGAAAGAATCTTTTGCCCATATATGGAATTACAGTTTAGGTTCTTCCCTCTTCCTACATTCCTCCTCCCTCCTCTTCCTCCTGGCTTCCTTCTTTGGCAGAGAGGGCAAAATTTAAGGAGACTGGTCAAGACCATGTGATCTACTTATCCATCCTCACTGAAGGGCTTACTACTATTTTTTCTCAAATCCTGGGAGTTTAGAATTCTTACTTACTGAAAAAAAAAAAAACCTATTTCCTTACAGAGACATCACAGTACTGTGCCCTAGGAATACTTTGCTTTGGAGATTTCCCCATAATCCCTACTTACTCTGGAAAGGTACAAATTCCTTTATTTTACTTTTCCATCATTTCATCTCAGGACATTACCAGAAACAATTTCTAGCCATATATCTTTATTTAACATATTACAGAAAACTAGCAAAATGAACATTCCTGCATTAACTCCCCAGAATTCTGTAGTCTTTGGTTCTCGTAGACCACAAGCCACTGTGGTTAGAGCTAATCCTTAACCTTTGCCTCAGTCATGTACTATTCTCTGTTCAGTATGTTCTACTCTGAGATAAAATTGAATTTGGTAAGAAATATTTAAATACGTTATCAAGGGATCAAGTAAAGCCAAACCCCATCAGAATTCTAATCTTAGATAAATGAAGTTTTATTCTCAAAGTGAACTTTTATATTCTTGGGTTAAACAAAGAATAATGAAAACCAGAGCTAGCCAAAGACTGGTGCATACAACAGGATCCTTAACATCTGGCACAGAGAACTGGAAGGCCATGGAAAAACTGTTACCTGCTGTGGTCAGAGAGACCATGTAGCAAGAACCTGAACCACAGCATTTACTAGAGCTTTAGGACACCTGGGGTTTGAATTTGCCATTTCCAGGACTACTACTTGACCTTTCCTGTCTTTCCACTGAGAATGTACAGAAACAATTCTTTTAGCTATAAGCAGGTAAATTCTGCAGGTCCCCATACTTTAATATTTTCTTCTGGTTCTGGGTATAATGTTAGTGCTCTTGTAATCAAACCACAGACTAGAAGAGAAGTGACTTCAGGTCTTGTTGCTAAGGCAGCAACTGGAAAACAGTTTGCTGCCAGAATAACAAAAAGCTTCTAGAAAAAGCATGTTGCAACAGGAAAGATTTGTTACTCTTACAAAACCTTCCCTCTGGCTGATCTGTGGAGCTATAGATTCTCCTCTACTGACTTCAGCAAAGGGCCCTGGCAGCATTTGCTTATTTTGGGAGAGCAAGAATTATGGAAAGGTTAAACACGGTGTGCAGGTAGCCTAAGCAGAGGCTACTGTCTGTGAGAATAGCCGGGACCATGCTGTCTGGCCATTGGCCCTGGAAAGGAAGCAATCATGTTGGGTACCTGCACTATTCAACCTGAAGGGCAAACAAAACAAGAAGTCATTTTGTTTTCCAGAGAAAATTGATGCTATATAGAACCTGGTGTAAAGAGGGCATGCGATGGGTAAAACTAATTACTAATACATCAAAATTCAGTGCTTTCCAAAACAGAAAGCCATTCTAACACTAGTGGTAAGTATTTGTTGGTTTTATGGAGGGGGGGGGGAGGGATGAATCTGGAACATAATTTTGTCCTGTCTTCCTCTAAATTTTCAGAGCCTAACATATGCTATTATGTGCTTCCAACTTATTTAACAGAGTTTGGAATTAGTATCACAAAAATAACATAATAGTATTTGCACAAATCATATGAAAATGCCAGTGAGTAGCCCTCCTAGGTATCCTGGGTAAATGTGCTATTAAATCAAGATTCAATAAACACCAAGTAGATACAAGAAATCATGCCAACTCCTGTGAGGAATGGGTCAGAAAGACAGGCAAAAAGCCTAAATTCAGAAATGTTTATAGTGGATTAGAAACTCATTATAACCAGGAAAAAGAACAAAAAGTCTGAGACAGACCTGAGCCAGTCAAAGAGCACCATAATGCATTCAGTATGGAATCTAGGTAAGTTCCTTACTTCTCTCAGCCCCACCTTGGCCTCAGTGGCAGAGAGGACAGAAGAGTTTATCACCATTCTCACAGGATGCTTAATCTTGAAACACCAATTTAGCAACATGAACTTCAGAATTATTCCCTAGGAACCTCCTGCTTTTACCTCAAAGACTAAAACAAAACAAAACAAGGCTAAGGAATAAGTAATTTCCTTCTTTCCTCTACCCCAACAATCAGTATCTCATCCCATAAAAATTAACTGAATATTTACTATGTGTCAGCTGCTGGCTTTGGGTCTATGATATAGGGCTGACATACAAATAAAATCTCTCCCCCATGGAAAGTACATCTGAAGTCAGGAAGCAGCAGATTAAGAACTGAAATAATTGTCCATTGTAAACAAATTTGCTGAACTGGAAGGATAAACAGTTACCTGGGAGAAAAATTTAAAACTGGTCAAATGGGAAGGCACAACTAGCTCTGTCTTATGAACATGTCTACAACACAAATCAGCTTGAGGTACAGATATGTACACTTTTTATAGATATTTAGCTGGACAAAACAAAAAATCCAATGATGTAGTCTTTCTAGGAAGAGGAACAGGAAAAAAGTGGAAGAGAGGAAAAGAGTAACAGAATTTTATGGGAAGAAACACTATCTCAGTTCAGTTTTCTTTCCATCTTATTTTCAGGATGTGGTTTTTCAAGGGATATATAAAGATAAATGGAGATGAATAAATAAATATATATATATATATATATAAAATGAAAATAGAATAAGGGAAAGAGGCAAGGAGGGGAAGGAAGGAGAAAGAGCAATGGGGTGAGGGGATCAAGGAAGTGAGGGAGAAGGAGAGAGAATATGAACAACCCAATTCCTTCTTCTGTGCTAATGTGAATAAATTCCTATGAGGGAATAATGTTAACCAATTTTATTACTCAATAAAACATTTGAAGCCAACACAAAGTATATTTTAAGAAATAGAACTAAATTACGGAAAGTTCAACATTTGCATTTTTTTATTAACTTCTCTCCTAGCCCAAGATGCCAGGGGTGGGGAAAGGAATTTCACTAGCTTTATCTTTAAAATGGCTGCATTATCTCTTTCCATTCATCCAACAGACTGTGTATTTTCACAAATGTAGACAAATGAGCCTAATGGACCTGTGCACCAGAGAAAAAGCTGAAGAAAATTAAATTTGTTAGTTTCCTTATGAATCTGTAAGAACTCATTCAGCGAATGCTTTGGTATCATGGTGACCAAGGTAACTTTCCCTTTTCTTCAGCCTGAGACTAAAGTGCATGTATATCATGTATAGCAACAAAATTTACAGGACTGGAAATTGCTTTTTGTTCCTTTTAGAATTGGAGAATACACACACACACACACACACACAAATGTACACAGACACTAATGTACACACATATTATCATATACATGGTGACACATATATACACACTGAACCCACTATTTTGTACAGTTAATATATACTAGTAAAAACTTTTTTTTAGAAAGAGAATTTTTCTCTTCAAAAGGAAAATTTAAGAATTTTTCTAAGAATATAAGCATGAGATACTCTGAAAAATAAGATAAGAATCACCCAAGACAGTCTCAAAAGAAGAAGCAAAAAGTGCCAAAACTAAGAAAGCAATAAAGAGAGAACAGGGAGTGAGAGAATCACAGATCTTTGCTCCACACTCCTAAGAAAGCAGCACTGGAAGGAAAATCAAAGCTGCTAGCACGAAGAACATGCATGTGCAGCTTTTGCAGGTGTTATTTCTTCATGGAAAACCCGTATCCAATACATACAACTGGCTGAAACACAGATTTGGATATATTATAAAATAGATACTTTTTCTCAGGGTGTCTCATTCTTATATTCTTAGAATGATTCTTAGATTTTCCTCTTAAAGAAAAAAAATCCCTTTTTAAAAGATTTTGTTTACCAGTGTATATTAATTGAAAATGTCTATTATATAATATATACTAGTATATATATTATAAAATAGAAATTATAGCTACATGTAGTATCACTTATAGTGATATAGATTCATCTTCAGGATATGGATTTCAAAGCTTGATAGAACCTATGGTCTTTGGAGCCTGACTATTCTTTTTAACTATGTAAAGAAAGTTGTGTTCCAGGCACTAGCTCCTCAGAGAATTAACTAGAATATATTTAGGGAAAACAAGCCCAACTTATAAAAGCCCCACATATGCCTCCTACTATCCATAGACTCTTCAATGATCACAGAAAATTTCAGGAACCCTCTTTCTCCCTTTGGGAAATTCCAATACCTCTACCTAAAGGAAGGGGTAGGAATAGGAGAAGGAAAAATGGAGGGACAGAAGGAGGGATGGAAGCAGTGAAAAAGGAAGGGAGAAAGGAAGGAAGAGACATTTATTTAGCATGTAATACAAGCATCAGTATAATTATGTACAAAGCTATTAACAAGAAGCAGAGTACTAAACAGAACAATACTAGACTAAATGAGAAGAATACTTTCCATCAACAGACAGGAAACGCAAACAATAACTGTAGACACACACATATTTTTGTCCTGGAAGCCTAAACTGGTATGGATATGTATAATGTACCATTGCAGGGTTAAAGTTCAAGTGCCTGATTTACCATAGAAGGCTATACTCCAATTTCCAAATAGCATGAAGCATTACTGCACTAATTTCAGCACTACTAGTACTAGAGATTTTGCATCTAAACTCTTTCAATGTGATAGAACATTAACACAAATGAAACAGAAAGAGAGTGGCAAGATGGTCCAAGTGGTATTATTTGGTGGTGTACAGAGTCTGCTGTTTGCAGCAGGAGCTAAGCAGATAGAAAAAGATTCAAACCTGACAGTCTGCCTAATCAACTTAAAGGTCCTTTTACCATATGCTGACTTGGTTTTAGGAGTCCTGTGCACTGCTAAATTTAATTTGAAGCCTGTCCAAAATCCGTATTGCTAGTGGATTAGCAAGCAGGTTGTAAGATGGAGTAATTTGGCAAAAAAATAATAATAATAATTTTTTTCCTCCCCAAAGCTTCTTGAGAGTCAACCATTCATGACCTATCCTATTCTGGCACAGTATTAGTGCTAAGTCAGTGATCAGAAAGAAAATGTCAATCCTTACACTTGTTTCAGAAATTCAAGAACAGAAAACAATGTAATGGATGTAAAGTAAAACATGTACTTTGTTGAAAAACTATTTATTTTAAACAAACAAGAAGATTCTACACTACTAATAAATACTGCTATTACAGAGGCCCTTGGACTTTTCATTAAAACAAAAGAGAGCTGGCTTAACTCTTTTTCTTTCTGTACATTTAAAAATAAAGTTACACATATACATAGTTCTAGAAAGTCAAATCTTCCACACTTCATTTCCTCTCCTCCCAGAGGCAACCATTATTACCTGCTTTAATTTATTATTTTAGGATTTGTCTTACATCTATAATTAATATGCTTTTAATGTTTTTTCTTGATCTTTTGGCTTTAGGCTTTATCGACCAATCTCCTACTACAGAAAGAAGCAGGATTTACCTTTCCCCTCTCTGTATACATCCTTCTCATATCAATTTAGACTACACTGCAACTTGGTTGGACCAACAGGCTGTTTACATAATGATGATTGTCAGCTCAACAGTAAGTTATCTCCTTCATCTGATTCTGTCTCAACTGACCATGCTTAGATGTTTAGACACATGGGTATATCTAGTAATTTCTTCTTTGTGACATCATCTTGATTTCTGAGGTCTTCTAAGCCAGTCCAGCGGCCCTCTAAGTCAATGCAAATTGTCATTCTAGATGTGCCTTCACCTTCTAGCTGTGATGGTCTTCCTGTGCTAAACAGCCTGTACCCTATATTGCATGCCCTTCCTTCTTGGTAAGACTGTGCTCTTGGTGGAATGGCCCTCCAACAGGGGTCTCTGGAGATTACAAATTTAAGACTGAATATATATGTTCAATAGAACTTTGTATGTGATTGGTAATTTGGCTGGATATATAACTTTGAGCTGGAAATACTTTTCCTTTAGAGCTTCAAATGAATTGTTTTATTACCTGCCATACTTCAAGTTTTGTATTGTAAAGATATTATGATACATAATTTAGTTTTTTTTCTTAAAAATATGTCTCGCTATGGAAGCATGTACATTTTCTTCTACATTGCTAATGTTTGGAAATTATTTTCTTCCATTGTACTGGACATTCAGAAGGCACTTAAAAGTTAGAAACCCATATAATTCAGTTTTGGCAAATTTCTTAAATTGCTATTGATTTCTCCCTCTGCATTTTTTGCTAATTTTTTTTCATGAAACTACTAGTTTTAGATATTGAATCTTCTAATCTTGCCCTGCATATTTATACCTTTTCTTTTTTTTGTCATTTTGATTGATTCTTTCAACTTTACCATCTATGTTGTCTATTGAGCGTTCCATTCCTGCTTTACTGTATTAGATTATAATTATACTTCATAATTCTATAATGCTTCTTTTTATGGTATCTTGGTCTTGGTCTGGAACTGCTTATGTACTTTAACCTCTCAAAAGATAGTAATGATACTTTTTAACTTTCTTAAAGTTTTTTCTCCTATATATTTTCTTGTTTATTTTGATCTTTCTGTTTAATATTAGTTTTCTGAATACAACCTGCTACTACCACCTTCACTACCATTCACAAGGGACACCTGCCCTTTTAGTTATTCCCAGTAAAGCAAGGGTTTGAGCAGAGACTCTAGGAGTTCGAGACTTTGGTACTTCCAAGCTGATATGGCCACAAAGATGTAATCACTAAAACTGTCTGGTTCTTGGGACTGTTAATAATACAGGAGATAACAACTTCTCCTCATTTCTAGCTCCTCCTTTAGCCTTAGGGCTACAACTCTCTATTCCTTCTTGTCTTGAAATAACACTGTCACCTTGTTGCTACTCCTCCATCAGCTCCTTGTCCCTTTCCTTCTATCTGGTCTTCAAATGTCTGCCTTTCTATCTTTTGGACAGATTTTTCACTAATAAAATGTGAAAACAAGGATATGTCCAGAAAATCCCATAAATTATCACAATTCTGAAGATTCAAATCACTGAGTAGTTTTGTTACCCACGATCCCTCTCTCTTGCAAAGAAAAGGGGAGATGTGTTAATTTCTACTGAGTAAAAATAAAGTAATTCAGCTCATCCTCACACTGAAACAGCTGCACAGACAGCCCAGGCTGCTCTGTTTATCTTGATAACTATGGAAAAACATCATCTCCTCCCCTTCCCACTCTCCAGCACAATCACCAGCTCCACATGCAGATGGGGTGATTTAGATCCTCTGGGGTAGAAACGGGCCTGTCTGGTGTTCTTCCTGCACATGGCACTACATCCTTCCTTTGCTGCTGTCACTTCAGATAACAGCTGCTGCAGGGGACCTGACAGGTTCAGCTGTGGGTTCCATGGAGGTTCCCTAATGCCCCAGCTCAGACAGCTGCATCTAAGCACAGCCATGGGGAGTGCCAAAGTAGGAGAGTATATGTGCATACATCTTCTCTCATGCCTTAAGCTACCACAGCAGCACAAGCAGCAGGCAAGGGTAGAAGAACTGAGACAAACATCTTGGGCAGGGAAGCAGGACAATGGGACATAGGGAGAGCAAGATGCCAGAGGAATAGGCAGAGAACTTTAAATCAGAGTCCATTCTACTGCATGCTTCAGGAGTCAAGAGGAAACATGCAGGTTTCTTGTTTGTTTTCATGGGTCATCCAATAAGTCAGAGAGGAATAAGGGCAATAAGAAGTCATTTCAACAAACTGTGACCTTTTTGTTAAGCTAAGGAAAGTTCAGTTAAACACATGGGATGGCCATCTATCCAGATGGGATCTGGTTTTAGCATTGACCATCTCGCATCCCAGGAAAGCGGGATGGTTGTTCATCCAGTGCCACCAACATCCATCTCCATTCTAGGACCTACTGTTGCCAGGTTGCATTCATATTCCTCTCAGCAGTTTCCCTTATCTTCCAGGGCCGCTCCTGCCACACAAATGCTTTTCAGCCCATATCATGTACAGTCTAACAGACAAGGGCATTTAAAAGGCCATTCTGTGCTTGACTCTCAGCAGAAAAGAGAGCTATGTCATCTGAGCTCCTGCAGCTTCTTTTCTAGAGTCTCTGTCAGAGCATAAGCTGTCTAGCCTTCAGAGCTGAATTAAAATGATCACAGCAGAAACCAAAATCACGGCTTGTCTTGGTGTCAAAAGAAACAGTGCATCCCTCAATGACTTTAACATGGTGAACTCTGGAAAGAAGGAAGGCCAAGAAAATTCAATTACACAGAGCCTGGCAATTCTGAGTGGATTAACCACCATCTCCACCCTACTTTTCCCTCCTCTGGCCCTTTATTAGGCCACTACATTGCTTATTAGTGGAGAAAAGGAAGAAGGCAGGAGGGGGAAGGTTGAATTAACCAATCTTTCCATTTAAAAGCATGTTTCCTAGGGAAGACCTTCAAACTACTGGCTTAAGAGGCTATTCAGTGGGAGGGGAGAACAGGACATTGGGGCTTTGGCAAAGTCTGTTGGTTTTGCTTATCTGGTCTCTCTTAATTCTCAAACAGAATGAACTACTGAGACTCTACTTTCATTGGAGGGCTAGAAAAATTACAAATATTAAACAAAAAACAAATTAGTAAGTAAGCCATATAACATCCAAGCTTTTAAAAAATTACCTTGGCAAATGCCAGAGATAATTAGTAATGCTGCCAACTTACAAAATACTGAACTGGTTATATAGTATTCTTTAAAATTTTTACAGCCTAAATTTAAGAAATCCCCTAATTCTGATTAAGTATAAAATATCCATTTCATTAAAAATATTAGAAAGAGTAACTCTGTTTTGGCTTATTCACTTAATTCTTTGAAACCACAGCTTCCTCATTTGTAAAGGAAAAAATAATAGTACTTAATTGGGTGAGTGGGGGAACTTACGGGAACACGCACACACTAAAAACTCAGTAAGTGGGAGGTAACATATATACTCAAAGATATTTAATATACTTACATAATTTATTGAGCACTTATTGGAAAACTACTACCTGCTGAGCACTGTTAAAGGTACTATAAGGAAACAAATATTTAGTTCCTAAAAGGCCCACTGTTTTAACAAAAATATTTAATTCACAATACAAATTAGTGAATGCTATACAACTTCAACACTTATAGCATGGAAGCTCATAAAAAGATGGGAAAAGTTTCCCACATGTGACCACTGAGTAGTAAAAGATGAGGGAGAGATGCAATAAAGAGGTGTGTGTGTGGAAGGGAAGTCTAGGCAGAAGGGGAAACCAGGATGGTTGCTCATCCAGAAGCATGTGCAAAGTCTGGGAAGGTGAGACGCTAGGAGGCAGGGGAAGATGGGGAAGACAAGTGGGACTTGAGTCTAGACTACTCTGGAATGAAGCAGGTGGAGTAGAGCTCCTCCCCTCTCCCTGAGCTTGGCTGTGAAGACAAAGACAGGACAGTCAAGAGGGATTCCTTTCATTTACTAGTATGTAGAAGAAATCTGAATAAGTTTAAATGCTGCAGTGACAAGGGTAGGGGCATGAGCAGAGGAGGGAGGGGCTGCCACTTCCTGCCAGTATAAGGGAGATGCAGGTTCTGAATTAAGAGCACTCCACCTAGTTTAATGAGGGTCTCCTTGGGTGCCTTCCATAAATCTGTCAAGTGTTAATACTCTGGATCAATGTTCTTAACTCTGATTCTGTATCAGAGGGGAGCTTTAGAAATAGATAAATGCTATCCTTAGAAGATTGTAATTTGGGCTGGGAAGTTGGCTCCGAGGTAGAGTGCTTGTCTCCCATGCATGAGGCCCTGGGTTCCATTCCTCAGCATCACATAAGCAGAAAAAAGCCAGAAGTGGTACTGGGCTCAAGTGGCAGAGTGCTAGCCTTGAGCTTAAGAGCTGAGGGACAATGCCCAGGCCCAGAGTTCAGACCCCACGACTGGACCTCCTCCACGCCCCCCCCAAAAGATTGTAATTTAGCCTGGCACCAGTGGTTCACACCTGTAATTCTAGCTACTCAGGAGGCTGAGATCTGAGGATCGTGGTTCAAAGCCAGCCCAGGCAGGAAAGGCTGTGAGACTCTTATCTCCAATAAACTACCAGAAAACTGAAGTGGTGCTGTAGCTCAAGTGGTAGAGTGCTCACCTTGAGCTGAAGAGCTCAGGGACAGCACCTAGGTCAAGAGTTCAAGCCCCACGACCAACAAAAAAAGGAAAGGAAGGAAGGAAGGAAGGAAGGAAGGAAGGAAGGAAGGAAGGAAGGAAGGAAGGAAGG
>NW_012267336.1:1212062-1251709 GCF_000151885.1 Dipodomys ordii | reverse complement strand
AAGAAAGAAAGAAAGAAAGAAAGAAAGAAAGAAAGAAAGAAAGAAAGAAAGAAAGAAAGAAAGAAAGAAAGAAAGAGAGAGAGAAAGAAAGAAAGAGAGAAAGAGAGAGAGAGGGAGAGAAGATTGTAATTTAATTGAAATGAGGCAGAGAATTTAATGTGGAAGTCATTAGTCTAGATCATAGTAACCATAACATAAAAACACACATTTCAAAAGCAAGTGTATTATGGGGGGGGGTGCCAATGTTCCTTAGGATAACTGGAATATTGGCCCATTTTTTTAAAAGTGTATGCCTGGCTCACTTTTCTGGCTCTATTATTAGCTACTTCTATCATAAACCCTGTATTTGAATCATGGGTCATTCCTGGTATCTCTCATGCATGGCTGGAGGGGGGGGGAGGTGTCTCTGCTCTTGGAAATGGTTTTCTTCCTGAGTGAACCCTAACTTCTCACATAAAGCTGAACTAAATGATATCTTCTTTATATAATATTCTATGAGTACTGATTCATCCCAAGAAGCATTAATCTCCCCCCTCATCAGTGTTTACTATCATTACAGTGTGTTGATACTGTAAAAGAGTTAAATATTCACTTTTGGGCTTCTTCTACTCAACCTCTGTAAAAGCAAAGACCATACTTCACTTTGCTTCTCCAAGAACCCAGTCCGATACACAACATGCAGCCAAGTGTTCCATAATTGAATTACTATGAATAAGCCAACAGTAATCATTATAGAACTACATTTAGATATGTAAGAATATTTAGAGCTGGGTGCCAGTGGCTCATGCCTGTAATCCTATACTCAGGAGGCTGAGAACTGAGGATCGCAGTTCAAAGCCAGTCTAGGCAGGAAAGTCTATGAAACTCTTTTTTGTTTTGTTTTGTTTTTGTTTATGTTTGTTTCTCAGTCGTGGCACCTGAACTCTAGGCCTGGGCGCTGTCCCTCAGCTCTTCAGCTCAAGGCTAGTACTCTACCATTTGAGCCATAACACCACTTCTGGCTTTTTCTGCTTATGGGTGCTGAGGAATCAAACCCAGGGCCTCATGCATAAAAGGCATCTTCCTACTACTGAGCCACCTTCCCAGCCCCCTATAAACTCATCTCCAATTAACCACCAGAAAAATGGAAGTGGCATATAGCTCAAAGTGATAGGGCACAAGCTTCAAGCATAAAAGCTCAGGGACAGTGCCCAGGGCCCCCAAGTTCAAGCCCTATCACCCCCACACACACATACACACAAAGAATGTTTAGGACTGGGTCTGTGGCTCAAGTAGTAGAAAGTACCTTCCTAGCCAGTACAACATCTTGAGTTCAAACCTCAGGACTATCAAAAACAAGTTTAGAAATTGCCACTATTCATCAAAGTAGACAGTATGTATGTGAAATTGTTTCTGAGGCATATAAATTATTCCCAAAGAACAAAAAGTAAGTAATTTTCCCAGGGGAATAAAGAAAATGTTTCTTTTCCACAAGGAAGGGATACGCTGATGGGATGACATCACAATGTATAGTTGCAGGATGAGGCAGCAGAATCTGATGAGTGCTGAAGAAAGGAAAACCAGCCCTAAGGCTTCTAGGTGACAACTGTCAGCAGGTTGGAGAACTGCTTATAATACAGTAGAATTAAATAACCATGGGGTGATGGCATTGTTGCTCAAATATCATTACTATGAAAAAATTCCTACCTAGAAGATTATTGAAATTTTGGAGTCTTAAAGAATGGCCTAGAAATGACAGAACCAAATGATCTAAGAGAAGAAAACAATGCTTAAATTTATTTATTTGTTTATTTAAGTGCTGGAGATTAAACCCAGTGCCTCATTTGAAAGAAAAGCACTCTTCCAATGAGCTGCATCCATAGTCCTTTAAGAAAAAAAAAATTTTTTTTCGTCTGAGACCAGGGCTTGAACTCAGTACCTGCTGCTTTAGCTCATCGGCTAGCACTCTACCAAATGAGTTACACCTCCATCCCTGAAGAAAAATCTGTTTAAAAATCAAAAGTATCCTACCTATTGTTATGAGAAGAAGTTTATTAACTATATTCATGGGACTTGTTAGTATCATTACAAAAATTGCTCCAAATCTGTAAGCTCTGCTTGTATACACTGCAACTATATTGGCAGAATTAAGCTTATCATCAATACTCTGGGGGGGGGGTAGGAAGCAGAAAGAGAAGAGATAAAGGGAAGTACAAAGAGAAGAAAATAAAATGGCTTGAGAGGTATATTACCAGGAGTAACGGGAAGAAATTAAGAAAGAGGTACAATTAGGTTATGTATCAGACATTCTCTCAGCATGATTTTTACTGCAGTATGAAAGTATCTTCTGGAATAATAATGCTAATTTTAAATGCCCTCTTAATAAAATGTGCAGGTTGCTATAGCCTATTAGGCAGCAATTAAAGCCTTGTGCGCTCTGCCACCCCTTCCTCAGGTCTGCCACAGTAGAGTTGTCACAGGGAATGAGTTCCTGGGCACTTGGGGGTTATACTGGCCAGGTAAAAGATGGAAGGCCCATCACTCAAGTCATTTAAAATTGGACACAACATTAGAGAAAATGCAATGGAGCTGAGTGGGATGAACTAGAGAAACTAATGTAGCATTAAAAAAATTCACATTCATTGGTGCCAAGGGACATTTGGAGGACACTGTGTTTAAATTTGGGGCTCATTCTGTAGGAATGAGTGTCAACTGTCCTTGGTCTTGGAACTGAAACTACACCTAGGAACTTCTTCCTAAAAATACTAAGAAAAGGGCTGGGAAGATGGCTCAGTGGTAGAGCGCTTGCTTTGCATGCATGAGGCCCTGGGTTTGATTCCTCAGCACCACATAAGCAAAAAGAAAAAAGCCGGAAGTGGAGCTGTGGCTCAAGTGATAGAGCGCTAGCCTTGAGCTGAAGAGCTGAGGGACAGCAGCCAGGCCCAGAGTTCAGGCCCCACGACCGGACCCCCCCCAAAAAAAAAAACCTAAGAAAATCAGTGCTAAGCTGATAGGGGACAGTTTAAAAATTAGGCTCAATAAATAATTTCCTTTGCTTCCTTCTTTGGTTCAGTGATGATGTCATTATACATCTGTGGTTTGTTATTTTTGTATGGACACAAAAAGAGACAGAAAATACATTAAAGTTATGTGTAATTTTCCATGCAAACGCTCTCAGACTAACAAGGGCTGTGCTTTATGATTAAGTGGAAATTGGTTATTTGCATTAAATATTTATGATAAAGTATTTAGAATTAACACTGAAGCAATTCAATCCACAGATAAAAACTGCAGTACTTCTTGCTGACCTTGGCAGTAAATGTGATATGACACTTGTTACCTTAGCTGTGGAAAATTCTACACAATAAATCATGTCCACATAGAGTAGTCAAATGGTTCTGTACCTAGTTCTGCTACCAAACTCAGGCAACCCTAGAGTAAATCCTCTAACCTTACTCCCTTTCATCTCATCCAACACGATAAAATGGAAAGGGATGATATAACAGAGACTGGAAATAAAAAAAGAATAAACCAAACACATTGATGAGTAAAACAGTGTTCTGTCAAAATCATTCGACAAGGTACTAGTTTTGTGTAAATGAATCAAGCCTTAAAAAAAAAGTTACATCTTAGGGCTTCTCCAATGTCAGGATCCAATGTCAATAAGAATTCCAAAGAATTTGGAATTTGGGGAGACTATTAACTAAGTCAGTCTTCAAAGGTGTCTTCAAAGCTGGGATAAATTGCAATATATTTAGTACCAAGGCTAATGTTGAATGGTCCATAACACAATAATAATGGCAAGTTTTAAAGAAAAACCTAACATTTATTGAATTCTTAGTCCACACTAGGCACTATGCTAAGTACCTGTTTTATAGCTCATTAAATTCTCTTCACTTATATGACACCTGTAATCCTAGCTACTCAGAAGGCTGAGATCTGAGGACTGCAGTTCAAAACCAGCCCAGGCAGGAAAGTCTGTGAGACTCTTATCTCCAATAAACCACCAGAAAACTGGAAGAGATGCTGTGGCTCAAGTGGTAGGGCGCAAGCCTTGAGCTGAAGAGCTGAGGGACAGAGCCTAGGAACTTATGAGATAAGAATTATCACTATCTTCACTAGGGAAGAGTAAACTGATTTATCAAAATGTAATGAATTGTAAGTTATTTTTGTTTAAAAATCCACACTCTCTGATTTTTACTTCTCTCAAAAACTGGTCATAATTAAAATTTGCAAAATAAGCACCACTTCTTCACCTGCATTGTGGCCTGGTTACAATGCTACCCAGCCACAGCTTTACAGCCTCCTTTCAAGGAAAGTCTCTGTCTACAGATTAATTGTGACAGCTATCTAAGTTACCAAAGAACCACTCCATTTCCCTACCACTGGCACCAAAAGTAGATTTGGGCTGTCCTAAGCCCAAGCACATCATACAAACCTGGATGTACTCCATGTTTTAACCCAGGGAAGAACAAAGAGAACATGTAAAAGAGAGGCTCAGTCTTTCTTAAAAGAAGAGAATTCATTACTGGTTTATAAATTAAGACTAAGAGACTTGCGTAAAAACCAAATCTTCTGGGAATTCTTAAACACTGAAATGTTCCCAGACTTAAGCATACAACTGAAGGAAAATAGACATGAATGATAAATGTAATGGTGATCTATCTTATGAGAGCTTTTGGGGAGACTGGAAAAAAAGATGACTTTCAGCTTTATGACCATTCACGAGGAGTGGAAGAAGAGTAATTGTCCCTTCAAATGATATATTCTGCTTCCTCTAGTATTCCTATATGTTTGCCACAGCAATTTTGCTGCCTTTGGTCTTTGGCTAGTTAAGGTAAGCGCACTAGCTGCCCTAAGCATACTAACTGTGATGGTCTGATGAGTCCCATATACTATAACACGGCTTCAAGATGAATACAGGTTCAAAGGACCAAGGTGTTTTTCTTAGAAGTGCACAAAATAGACCCTTACCCTGTGAAAACCCTCACCCTCACATTTAAAAATGTGAACACTTCAGAACAAGAGTTAATGCAGATAAATGATTTCTGATTTAATGAACCACTGTGGCCAGAAACCTGCTGATCTTGCTTTCCCCTTCCAAAATTTGCTTCTCTCAGCTGGCCCCAAGGATGGCCAATAACTTACATTAAATAAAATAATGGAAAGATTAGTAAAATTTGGTTAATTCGTCCATCCCTTCCTAGAAGCAATTCATAAAAGAATTAAGATTGAAATATACAGTATGCATTACATGAAGTGGCAGCTTCTAGGTACTGTGCAATGATTAGGATCTTCCTGAGAAGGAGCACTCAGAGCATAGCTTCTGATAGGTACTCAGCAACAGGGACTTGCTCTGAATGAACTGGGAAGGGAAGCTGCCCAGGATGGGGTCAGGTCCTTGTTGAATTCTTTGTAACTAACTCAGCATTTAGATCTTGTGTCAGGTATACAGTAAGATTTTGATAAATATTTCATAGAGAAAATTACTAGACACAGGAGGGAGGTAAGCCCAGAGGTGTACAATTTTTGGAAGCTTTAAGCTTTCTTATCAGTCAGCAGACAGGATAACCAGATTCTATTAATGGGGGAGGCTGGTTTAACTAGACATTGTAACAATTATAGATAACATCTTGAAAGTACACTAGTCCATGAATAGAAAAATAAATGACTACTGTTTGAAAAAGCCAATATTTTCTCCTTATTTCCTTTACCCTTACTAAACTCAACACACTGTAATACTTTCCACAAGTATGAGTGGTGGTGGTGGTGATGGTGGTGGTGGTGATGGCCATATGATAAGAGGATGGAGAAAAGGGATGGTATGATGTCACGATGCCCTGTAAAAATCAGTCTTTTTGGTCCTCAATTTTTAGGCACCAACAGTAAAACAGATAAGAACCTCTGCCCTCTTACCCCACATTAAGATTTTACATCTTGTTCATTATCACAGATATAAAGAGTCATTTAAAAATAATCTCCACCTTAATTTCCTTAAGTCTTATCTTTTTTCTTTGTTGTTCTTAGAAACTCTTCTTTGGACTGGTATTGAACTTGGAATATGAAGCTCTCAGAAAGAGGACAGCCTGCAACTCTTGGCATTGCGTGTAGCCATTTTCTTCAGTTTCCAACACTGTCTTGGCCCAAAACTAAGTGTATTCTGCAGCTTCTTCCTCATTTTTCTTAGTACGTTGGTTCTCCACAGCAATATGCCAGCTTTTTGTATTTCAGAAAATGTGGAACAACAAGATATTGATTCTTGGTGATTTGGCCCTGGGTTTCTTAATGTCTTTAAGGGTGTTCAACAACTTATTGGTCAGAAATAAAAAAGTATGTGGATTGTACTAGCTCTTTTAGGTCCCAGGTGACAAGGCACCACAGTATCTGTCAGTCCAGGAACTGCCTTCTCTCCTTTGTTGTTCTTTGTGCCAGTTGTGTGGCTTGAACTCTAGGCCTGGGCTCTGGCTTAGTTTTTTTTGATCAACCACTCGAACCACTGTTCCACAAGTTTAGGATGCTCAGCTCAGATCAGCATCTGCAGTGCAACTCCAAACACATCTGCATCTTCTTTGTTCAGTTCCCCACGGCCAGCAGCAGGAATGTCCCTTACTCATTAGCAGGCAGTCATAGCTGTAGGTAGAGACCTTGTTCCACTGAGAAACTTTGTTTCTTTTTCCCCACTGCTGATTGGAACACAAAACCCTTCCATTTTTCACTCATAATATCAATGGCAGCTTCTGTGGACAGACATGTCTCAGAAAAAGTATCAAGTATGGATTGTGGGTTGAACTCAGTGGTAGACCTTAGTATGGACAAGGCTTTGGGTTTAATCCAAAGTCCCCAAACAAAAACACAAAGTCTCCCTTAGAAGAAAAAAAAAGTCTCCCTTAGCTCATTGAATGAACCCATATCCATCTTAATATCACAGATATACTGTATTCCTGTCTGCTGATATACTGTCCATCCACCTGCATCATGTACATTAAAGAGTAAAATTTAAGCTAGGCATGATGGTTCATACTTATAATACCAATATTTCAGAGGACAAGGCAAGAGAATGGTGAATTTGAGGTCAGGTTGGGCAACAAAAGTCAGTTCCAAGCTAGCCAGAGCTTTTAAGCAAGATCCAATGTCAAACCTTTAACCCCCCCAAAACAAACAAGAATTGTTTTATCCTCTGAAGAATAATTTTGTATGACCTGGGGGAAAATGCTGCCCACTTTGATAAAGATACTCAATAGCAGAGCTCCTTACATATTGTTTGATTCTTGGGCTACTAATATGATAAAGTTATAGACAGTCTACTGCCTTCCCTTTAAAACGCACGTGCGCACGTGCACACATGCATGCACGCACGCACATATACACACACCTTATGTATAAAATTCTGTTCACAACAGGGTGTCTACAGGACCCTCTGTAGCCTGCTGGTGGACTGCAGACCAATCATTTTTACAGCCTGCAGAGCTGGCTCTACTTATTTTCATCCCTCTCACTGATAACTGATCATCTGCATCATAAGTATCATACTCAGATGCTTAACCTAAGAGGTGTATCTGTGTACATGTTCCACATATATTTCAGCCTCACCATCTTTTACTCATACCTGCTCTGGCTCCTAATTTAGTTCATGCTACCACATTTTCCTAATTTGCCAGTAAAAATCTGGCTTTTCTTCAATTCTTTTCTTCTCATTTTACAGCCAATCAATGAGTCCTTCCCACTGTTCCAACAGTATTCCTCAAATGTGTCTCCTTTTTCAATATTCTGACCTCATTTGGAGCTTTAACTTCCCCTGTGACATTCAAAAGATGCACCCACCTCTATTTCCTTCTCTCCAAACCATTCTCCAAACTTCTCAGAAAACAAAATCTGTTTCTGCTTGAAGTCTTTCAACAACCAACCCCACTAAAGACAACTACAAATGTACAAATGGCCTTCCACATACAGTCCTAAATTTCTAACACAATCTCCAGCCTCCCTGGCCTGGGGTCTCGTTTCCAGCCCATTCACTCCCCACTTGAGGCTCTAGTACCAAACTCCATAGCCACTCTGTACCTTGTGCACCCTCATATTCCTGCCATTTCCCCTGCCAGAAAAATGTACCCTGTGACATTAACTGGTCTGAAATAGCTTGTAGTACTCAAAGAAGAGATATAGGTAAGAAGGAAGAAGGAACAATAACAAATACCTCAGGGAAAACCAAAACTTTAGCTGAAGTACCTTCCTAGTGCTGAGCTATACTGCCTACTTGGCCAAAGCCCTCTGGGTACCTGATAAGGTGGGGCCAATCAGATTCTACAATAGAAATCAAGGCTCTAGCTCATTAGTGGGTATTCCTTTAGTAGAGAAGGAATATGGATGTGAAACAAAGGCAATTATAGCTGGCCACATAGTCTCACTGAAGGAGAGAGAGCCAGTCTGCAAGTGAAGGCAGTAGTAAAAGAGAATGTTCAGCCCTGGGAGGACAGCAAAAGGTACAACAGCTCATGACCACATTCTATTCCCTGTTCTGGTTTCTAAAGGAGCTTAACCATATTTCCTGCTTGGTTCTGTGTCCTGATTATATACTCTAGTTTGTTTCACCTAGTCCAATGTTGGTGGAGATGTGATACCCAGTATGGAATCCTTATCACCTTCTACTGTTTCATTGCCAGTATTACTCACTCAACCTGCCTCTTTGAATATAATATATTACTTTCTGTGTAAATGGGAGGGCAATCATATTAAAAGTCATAAATGTACCTCATTTAAATAAACTACCCAAGCTTCAATGCTCCAAAACACATAAAACAGAATTGAAAACAAATGAATCTTTGCTTGGGGCTTTAAAGCTTATGAATTAAACCAGCTATTAATCAGACTTGGAAAAACACTGGCTTCTTTCCCATGGTCATTATTATAGAATTATTTTAAAAAATCAATAGTACTGACTAACCTACATGACTTTCTGGTACTTTCACTCTCTAGTTTCCCCTAGAACTTATTGCTAATTACAGTAGGTCTAAGAGAATCCACACAGAAGTGACAAAAGACATCAATTATTTACAGTGCTATTCATCTACAATGGACATCCCATCAGATTCAACCTTGTAAGTGTCATAGGACCAGTTATTTTTAAATCAGATTGTATTTTATAGGAAATAATAAAGATGCTATAGCAGCACAATAAATTCACACTAACAGCAGATCTGCATTTCATTGCAACAAATGTCTGTACTCTATTAAGCAAGTACTGGAACTTGCCCTTAACATGCCTTGGATCAAGGGTTTACCTGGGGCTGTTTACAAACTTGCAGGTAGCTGAGGCTGAGGGCCTGGTATGGGACATTACGTTTTTTTCCCCTTCGAATTTCCACATAGGAAAGAAGACTGGTATATCTGAAAGGACTTGCTTTCATCTAAAAGGACCTTGCTCTTGGCATTTATCTCCTCATCTGAAACATTTTCCCTTCTCTGCTGTGATCCATTTTGTCTCTGCAATAGAACCATGTTTATCATCCAAGACTTAGCACATTGCTCTTGCTGACTGACTGAGTGGTCAGCAAAAAAACAAGTTGATGAGTGTAGGATGTGAGTACTTGGCAGCCCCCCATGGCTTTAATGGATCTCAGCAGTATTAGTTTACTGAAAGATGATCCAGTCCCCCTGGGACAATTTACCGTTCTATGCTTCATGCACAGATGAGACCTTTTATTTTGCAAGAGTTTAACTTTGGCTCTCTCCAAAAGACAGAGAAATTTAAACCCTGAAAGTGTCCACCAATCAAACAGCAATGAATAAAATTAACCTGATGTAATTGTGGTGGATGCTAAACGCACTTAGCATTACCAGATGAGCACTGGTTGGAAGGACCAGGGGGAGACTGGTCCTTCCTTCCCCGGATCTCACCCACACAAGACAGGCAGGACTGTTCTACCTAGGGGGTTTTGTGAGACACTGTGGTGTGCAGAAACACAGTGTGAATGAGATGGATGACTTCTCAAGGTCACTGCCATAGCCATGATTCATTAATGTTGGACAGGCTGCTGCTCTGAGCTATGTGTTTTCCTAAAGCAATAGACTCTACTGTCCACCTTCTGTAAATAATAAATCTTGCAGCTTCCCAATCTTTCTGTAATCTGCACACCAGCACATTGAAAATAATGTAAACAAGGTTAGCTCACAAAATAAGGTGAGCCCCAGAGTGAATCCAGTAAGTACAATGAAGCCATTCTTCAGGTCTCCCCACTTCATATCAGTCTCTAACTTGAGATTACAACTGGAGAAATTAATAAAAATTTAGAATTCTTGTTCCTTATATGATCTTAATGTCTATTTCTGATTTTTATAAAGCTGAAAGGAAGCTTTATACAAGTCTTGGACAACTTGAATAAAACAAAAGAAGACAATTCTTATTCACGGACTAAGAACAACAAATCACAACACCTCAATGTAAAATATGCAGGTCCAATTAGATAACCCCTGCTCTGCAAATCCCACAGGAATCACATAATGTACATAATTCCCTCTCTCCTGGGCCATCAGTCACATGTGTCAACACAGTATTCTGGGAACTCAAGTGACAGAATTTTTAGCCATACCAAGCTTACTCATAACTCCAATTCTAACGTGATTAAAATTCAAATATCATCAAAATTCCTGGGAGATTATATCTTTGTAAAAGTGCCAGTTTATTCTCTTACCATGCAGAGTCACACTCATTATTAAAAGACGCTAAGCCTAATCACGGTATGATGAGGCACACTCATTTGTCACTTCCTCAGGCTATTTCTGCAGCTGTGAGTTGGGGTTTTAGTGGCTTGGTGTAAACTGACATAACCCATTTTCTAAAAATCAAACATATTGCTATAGCAGCTAAAAGAAAATCCTGCTCCATCAATCCATGGATCCTTCAAGAAAAAAAATAATACTTTAAAGTATGAAGCAGAACAGGATAAAACCCTTTCTGCCCATATTTTCAGGAACAACAAATTTATCATTTTCTGTTTATTTTCCTTTTGTAGGAGATATGTTCTTGGCTTTTCAGCACTAAGATTATGGTCCCATCCAGTGCTAGAAGGTCCTAGAAGAGCAGATCAGATGCCCTGGCTTTCTTCTTGGTATCCTCCACTCAGACCATGTGAGGTTCTTTCCAGTCTTCCTCCCAAGAATTTACCCAAATCTGACATGACCACTACCACTTCCTGTCTCTGACACATCCCAAAGCTCTCCCCTCTAACCAAAAGGGTCATATATTTGCCATTTACAACTACAGCAAAAGTCTGTGAGATTCTATGAGAACTTTAGCTGGGGTTGAGGATAGAAAACAGCATGGGAGAGAGAGGTGACTTCTATATTGACCTTACTTCATATATTTTTTCTCCACTGTACCATCTGGATTTCCGTGAGCCCTATGCTTGCATGCATTTATTTTTCCATGGGAGAACAGTGGAATTATGTCCTTCTATTAGCTTTTCTGCAGTCTAAGGGCTGCTGGCTATCTATGTGGTGACCAGCACCAAGAACATAGGACTAGTCATCCCAAGAGATTCACTAGAGATCCAAAGAGTAAGATGTATTATTTTTGCTATTTCCAATGACTCCCTGGACACCACTGAAAATAACTTAGGATTCATAAAAATTCCTCATTAAACTGATTAGTAGACACTACTCATGGCAATCTGTTGCTTTTAGGACAAATTGTTTTGTGTACTGATTTATTTCTCTCCTTTGGACCAGAATAAGATTTAAGGTTCACTGAATAAAGAAATTATGATTAAATCATCTGTTTTCTCCATTATTAGTATATTACTTAAATACCCAATATGTATTGAAAAATTATTGTGACAGTTTCTTTTTAGTGAAACCATAAAATACATGCTTCCAGACGCATTCCTGTGAGATACAAATACACTTGTTAAATATTAGATTAGAATTCAAGTTTAGCAGTTAATATTGTCAAAAATCAGAACTGAAAAAAGAATGTAAGGTATCAGGGTTAACAATAGTCAACATTACTTCCATATCTGCCCTCTGTTTAACATACAAGCTTTCTAAGCATCAAAATTCAAACTACATCAGGGTAGGAAAAGATTGCACAGACAAGTTACATTATGTAAACTTCACAGCTAGACTTATTAACACTCAAAATTTGTATTTTTCACAAATACTATTATGTAGAAACTGAACAGAGCTTTAAACTTATTGTATCCTAATAAGAGAACTATCTCCCTGAGCCTCCTTATTTTTAACATAATCAAAAGAATAAATGAACTAATTAGTGGAAATGCTTTCAATTTAAGACAGATTATTTGAAAAAGAAAGATCTGCATGCAGTCAGATGGGCCCCACCCCCACCCCACTCATGCACACACAATAGAGAGCTAGGGAGAGAACTATCCCTGCATAGAAATCAGCATGAAATCAATACCTTTTATGTGGCCCTGAAAGCACTGATAGACCTATGGATACACCTACTGTGTCTTAGAAAAGTGTCACTAGCTTTTCTTCCTTGACTATAGTGTCAAGAAAACGGATTCAGTTAGCAGCGACATTTTAGTGATCTTTGGAACACAATGTCCAAAAACCACAAGGCAGTCTCTAGGAGCAGTTGTGGTATGATAGCCATCACTCTAGAGATATGAGGGGAAAAGAAGCTTGTCTTTCATACATTCCAGCCTTTAAGGCAAGAGCTCAGACTGAATCACTCAATAGTCCTTCCACCTATGGAATTCTGTGTCCCTCGATAAAACCAGCATTACAGGAAAAGTCAGGAGGCAAGATATGCCAAGATTAGATAAATGCTGGGAAAGGTTTTGGAAAAAAAATGCTGCTGAACTGTCTGTGGGACCTCTCCCACAATGTAAAGCCATAATGAAAAGAAACTTGGCCAAATTTCATGTTCAGTAGAAACTGAAGCACACCTATATGTACATCCTGCTTTCTATTACATCAATATTTATGGGCAATCATAAGATGCACAGTAGTGTGCTAGGGTCTTAACATTAAGAAGTTTTAGTGTGAGATACAAACTCTGTGCCTTCAGGGTGCTTACAATCTTCTAGCAAGTTTGAGCTAGTGGTAGTGACTGCAGAGAATAGGAGGTCAGGAAGCTTCTAGGCTTGGGAGCTGAGGCTGGGAGTGACCTCCTCCACATTGTTGTCTATCACCTCTAACCACAGCAGGAAAGGTTACCAGATACTTGAACTCTGGCAACAATATCAAGAGGAATTTATCTGAATTATTACACAGACTTCTGCCAGGAAGACAAGATCCAAAGGAAAAAGACAGACAGGAAAATAAATGTACCCATGGCGGACTTGCTAGGGATAGATAGAAACATGCTGTGCACTGTGTAAACCCAGTTCTTTCCAAAGCACTACCAGTGTATTACCTAAAAAATCTAAATATGGACTTGGCTAAACTTCCCTAAGGGAAGTAACTTTAGCCAACCAAAACAAATAAACATGTAGGGGTAACTAAGACAGGAAAAGCCATATATTGCTGTAGTCTCACACATATCTCCTTCAGAACAACCTGAAAACATATCTAGATTTGGGAGCAAAAAGAGAACTCCAGATTATCCCTTGCAGATGAGTGTGGGAAGACATGTACATTCTTTCTGTGGCACAGCTTGTGCTTCACCCCCCACACACACACACAAATATGTTACACCAAATGTAAGGAAAAGTAGTGTATATGAAGAAAATCTCAGAGAGAACAGTTTAAGCAGGACTGTAAAAATTTACAGTTTGGCTGGGTGCCGGATGCTCACCACGTGTAATCCTAGCTACTCAGGAGGCCAAGATCTGAGGATTGCAGTTCAAAGGCAGCTGGGGCAGAAAAGTCTGTGAGACTGTTATCTCCAATTAGTTTCCAAAAAAAGAAAAAAGCTGCTGATGGAGCTGTTGGTCAAGTGGTAGAGCACTAGTCCTTAGTAAAAAAGCTCAGAGACAGAGTCTAGTCCCTAAATTCAAGCCCAGAACTGGCACCAAAAAAAAAAAAAGACTAAGTATGAACATATGAACATAATTTCTACAAATAATCTTGAAGGGTATTCAAAAAAAATGTAGTATATATTAGTGTGGTAGAAAACAAGGAATTGAAATAGAACAGGAAAGAAATTAAGGGAAGGAAATTTTATTCTAAATGCCAAAACTTCCCCACAATCTGTGTAATATTAATATCAAGCATGTATAGAGGTTGACATATAAAATATCCACCTCTCAAATGATAAAGGAAGGGTCATATGTGGACAGACATTTAAGTTAAAAAGAATGAAAGCTGAACAAAATATTCTAAATCCAGAAACAATGACGTTGTGAACTCCTGATGAAGAAGACATTATTAACCACTAAGAAGCCTAACAACCCACAATACACATCAAATGTTATGGCAACTGTTTACAAAGAAAATAGGAGACAAACTGATGGATTCTGCTAACATCCATTTTACCCAGTCTATGGCACTTGAGGCACTCAATAGCTTTGTAAGGTTATTACCTAATACGTGCTCTTCTTGGAGTCATTATTATCATGAAAACCTATCCAGTATCTTGAATGGACTGGATAATTAGAGTTACAATGACTGCCATCTGAATATACTGCATGTCATAATTTCTCTTAAGTGCACTATCCTACTCAATGACAAGCACATCTCCTTCTTTGCCTGATGCTACAGACTGTTCTCAGGTATAGATCACTACTGGAGCAAAGGTAGGCTTATCTCAACCAATTTCTTAAGGTGATGGATGAAGTCTCCCATATTTCATCAGGTTTACTTGCCTAATTTCAGGGTTTTACAGAAGGCCTATGTGGATAACTGAGAAGCTAAATAAGCATGGACTTTGGGTGGAATTTTACTCCACTCCATGGCTGACTGACAAAGTAGCTGGAGCAGAGACAATTGGAGAGCTTCACTGGAACTTGACACTCCTCTTCCCTTTAGCAGGCTGAGTTACAGAGAATAGCTTCAGTCTAACTTTTAAAAATGGCAGCATATAAGGCACAGTGATTCTGACTCAGTTGCAAGATAAGTGCACAATTAAAGAAAATTCTGTCCTTAAATCTCACCTTAACATTTCCTTTTCCTTTTAAGCTTGCAATTGATTCTTTCTATAAAGTGTCTTGTGATACTGTGAATTAGACTATATAAAAATAAAGCACACTGCATTATATAAAGTTTTACTGCTTCTTTGCTATCATATGAAATGTGCTTGATTCTCTAGGCCTAATTTGTGTATCTTTAGACTTACCCAATAGTTTTCACCTTAAGAAGAATTCAATAAAATGGTATTAAAGGAGACAAAGACTGCTGTCAGATATAAATCCCTTTTTCTCTTTGCTCTGAGTCTAGGCCTTTGGCAAATGGTTCTTTTGGATATGCAAAATGTAGTCCACCAACAATAGGTTGTTCAGCTCACACAGAAGCTAGTTCAGTTAGCACTTACAAATTAGAATAACCCATCTCCATAAAGTACTTATTAGAAAGTCCTCACAAACAGTAACACAGAGAGAGGTCCTAGATTAAATCTAATGAAAATCTCCTTATGTACTTAACTTACAAAATGGTTTTTTTAATTATAAGTAGCTGTACAAAGGGGTTTCAATTCAACATGTTGATACACACATCTTAACAGTAAACTGTTGATTATGTATTTATAAAGTGTAAGGGTAAAATTCTGTAACAATATTGATAACTACATAAAATTAATTTTATGTGTGAAATTAATTATTAAAAACTTCAATGGCTGAGTAAGTGGGGAAATAGGTTAATAGTACACACATAAAGAATTTGGGCTCATGCCTATTATCCCAGCTACTTGATTGCATTTTTAGGGTAGCTCTGACAAATTTCAATCAACCAATTAAAAGTTGGCCAGAGTGGCATACACATGTCATCCTAGCTACATAGGAAGCATTAACAGGAGAACCATAGTCCAGACCTTCCTAGGCATAAATCTTATCTCAAAAATAACACAAGCAAAAGCCGGGTGCAGGTGGCTCACACCTGTAATCCTAGCTACTCAGGAGGCTGAGATCTGAGAGTTGTGGTCAAAGCCAGCCCAGGCAGGAAAGTTAGTGAAAATCTTATCTCCAATAAACCACCAGAAAACCGGAAGTGGCACTGTAGCTCAAGTGGCAGAGTGCTAGCCTCGAGCTGAAGAGCTGAGGGACAGCGCTCAGGCCCAGAGTTCAAGCCCCATGACTGACAATAAAAAAATAAAAAAATAACAAAAGCACTGAGCACTGGGGGCTCATGGTTGGAATCCTAGTTACTCTGGAGGTGAATAAGGATCACAGTTCAAAGCCAGCCCAGGCAGGAAAGTCTGAGAGACTCTTATGTCCAATAAACCACACCCCCTCCCCCCCAAAAACAAAACAGAAGTAGAGCTGTGGTTCACATGATAGAGTGCTAGCCTTGAGTATAAAAGTTCAAGGACAGTGCCCAGGCCCTGAATTCAAGCCTCCAGAATACCACAAACAAAAAATGGATAAGGGAATGACTCAAGTGACAGAGGACCTGCCTAGCAAGTATAAGGCCCTAAATTCAATCTCAATACTGCCCCCTCAAGTGTGCAAGTTATAAGCAAGATGTACTCCATTATTGTAAGAGAGCTTAAGCAACCTTAGAATCTGGTATTACATGAAAATCTGGAAACCAGTCCCTCAAGGATACCAATAGGCAATTGTATTTTATGTATTTGTAACCTACACTGTGTAGTAAGGAAAGGTTTTTGCAGACAAAAATGAACAAAAAACTTTAGGAGTTTGTTCTTAGACACTTAACCTTCCTAGGAACTTCTAATGATCAAATCATGATTCTTTTCAACTACCAGTATGTTTCTGAATGAAAATATTTATGTATGTCTGTTGCTAAAAAATTTGGAAATAGTAAGACAAAGGCACATGAATGGATAATGTCAATAATATTTGTTATCCAGCAGTTGGTATCTGGTTGCTATGACAGAGAGTATGAATAATAGCTACATAATCTTACATATGGATTTGGGAGATAACTTGTAAAAGTATATCATTCATTTTATTCCATCTGTGCCCAGAGGAGAAATCATTCAATAGATGAGTTATTTCACTAAATTCTTGGGAAAAGGGCTTGCCCAGATGCCAAATACATTTGTGCAGAATCCTAAAGGAGAAGGCAAATTCACAGTGTGTCAGACATTTGTAGGAAAGAGGCCTGAAAGCCAAGTGAGAGAGAAAAATAATGGGCAGTTTCATTAGCATGCCATGCTCTTGGAGGCAGTACCATCACTTTCATTGGAAATGCATGTGCTCACTTCACATTGATAGGACATACCGATCCTACCTTCTAATCACAGTCCATGGCTGTCGTGCAAAGTGAAATGTAATCTCGAAGTGAAAAATAAAAAATGATGGAAAAAGTATTTTCCTCACTCAAGTGAAATCTGTTTTTATGATGCTGTTGCTCAAGAGACATCTGTTAGCATATCTGGATTTAAATGTTCGATGTGCACTTTGTGCCAAGAAAACATTTCCAGTATAACTGCCCCTGACAGAAAGCCCGCTTTGGTAAACAGCTTTGAGGTTCACAGTTTAATTGGCTGGAGCCTGACCGTGTTGTCAGCAACTAGGGGCCTTGTCCTATCTGACTTGTACAGTGGCAGCATCAGCAGCTCTCCAACATTAGGGGACTTTCACTTTATGCTTTTGAAAAATGAAAGGAAGATAGTAGAACTTGATACCTTTATTAGCTGTTAGGATACTGTTTACTTAAGACCATTATAATGAGTTGTTCCACAGCTTTATGTTGTCCACTGAAGCAAAGGGAGTACATGAGCTGTGTACCTTCAGCATACAGTATATTAATCTTCCCCTTTCTCTCTACCACATTCCCAAAGTTCCTATCAGCTGACTGGAAACCAAGTTAGTGTATTTATAGATTGGATACAGACCCTTTCAAATATAGTGTGCTAGTCATAGTCATATGCTTTCTGTTTCTGTATAAAAACACCTATTCTGTCTCTAAACTTTAACCTTGAAATGACACTGTTTCTAATAAATAAGAATACCCAAAACCTCAGAATGATTTAAACAGGAATGTTTAAACTTCTGAAATATTAAAATGTAATCATAAAAGCTACATTTTAAAGGGGTTAATAAATTTTGCTTTATGATGTATTGTCTTATCCTTTCTAAAAAAAGAAATCTAAGTCATGTTAGAGCACAGGCTTTAAACTAGCAAAAGAGTTCTTTTTAAACAAAGGAGGAAACTGTCAATAGTGTAATAATAATTTATTTTTAGGACTGTGTAATGTACCCTATTTTCCACTTGATCACTTAACCGTCTTTAACTGGCAGAAATCTCTGATAATTTATAGTGTAGAAATTAATTAATAGAAGTTAGAATTTAATAAAGAATATTTTAAACTTATTTTTACCACATTTTAAAGACATACATTATAACCATAGCCAAATTTCTTTCTACTTACCCTTACTGGGAAAGTCTCATTTCCTTTAACTCAATACATAAAATCTGCACCTTTGTCTGCCAGAGAAATATGCTGAAGACGTGAACTGTTTCATGGCTTGATGTGCCACAATAAATTATTAATGATACATGACTGCACCAAAAAACAAGTAAAGGCAATGTTGTGTTCTTTGCACATTTCAGATGGAGCTAGGAAATTTAAAATACTTCATTTAACCTTTCAACGTCAACATCATGATAAGAAACCCTTGTGAAACATCCTGTTCTGGGTAGCAGTGGGTGTACACATTCCTTCACAACTAACTGTGCTCTACAGTTGACTTTATAGTACATAAAATTTTTATGTGTTGTAATTGCATACTACCCTTTCCAAGAGCCAATCACTCAAATGCACTAATATCCAAACTGATGACTGTCTGCAGACATGATAAAGAAATGGCACAAAGGATCAAGAAGACATCACTGAATAAATACAATGAGATACCTTAATCTGATACATAATTGCTTTAAAATCTTGGACCTCAAGACTGTACCCTAAAGGTACATTGTGCAGGTTACATTTTTCTCTCTGCTTCTGAAGTCTCAAGTTTCAGTTGATGATTTATGATTTATATTGTCAGTCTAAGCTCTTAATAAAAATAAGGCTTTATGTCATGCACCTGGGAATAGGATCCTTCCTTTCTCTCTGCACAGAGTTGCACACACATACTGAACAGATTCTAGGAGTAATCATGAAATATGAGATTTTGGGGCTATCAGTGATTGCCATCATTTGCTACTCGGACTCCTCTGTAATGGTGAAGTGACTGTAAATACCCTCTACTGGTGCTGTCACAGACCACACTGGGTAACAGAAGGCTTTCATTCTCAAGATGCAGAGATGATTTCAGAGATTTTCATGAGGAAGTTCTATCAGACCTGTGGACTCAGCAGGCCTCACTTGCCTCACACACATTACAGTCTATCATGCAGTCAAAGAGTGATGTCCAAAGTGGGGTGCATACACTTCAGGAGTCTATAAAATGGAAGTGTACATACAATTCACACACTTATAGTATACAACGCAGTAATTCACAGTTGCACAACCATCACCACTAGTGCAGAAAATTTTTATCACTCCATAAAACTTATCTGTGATGGTACAATGAAGTGACTGGAAACACTCTTCTGCAGGAAAGTATTCTTTATCACCTTCCCATTCTAGCAGTCCTAAGCAACCACTAATCTACTTTCAGTCCCATAGATTTGCCTATTCTGGACAGTTTCATATAAATGGGGTGACTGACCTCTTTCACGTAGCATAATGCTTTCAAGGTTTGTTCCTACTATAGCTATATCTGCATCTCATTCCCCTTTTTGTGGCTGAACGGTATTTCACAGTGTGATCTACTACATATTGTTTACTTAATCATTACCTGACAGACAACTGAATTGTTTCTACCTTTTGGTTACTATGAATAATGCTACATGTTCATGTTCAAAGTTTTATGAGAATAAATGTTTATTTCTCTTAAGTATATACCTAAAGGTGAAATCTCTAAATCAAAGAGTAACTAGACATTTAAAATTTTAAGGAACTGCCAGGGGCCAGTGGCTCATTCCTATAATCCTACTACTCAGGAGGCTGAGATCTGAAGAGTATGGTTCAAAAACAAGCCAGACAGGAAAGTCTTATCTCCAATAAACTACCAAAAAGTTGGAAGTTGAGTTCTAGCTCAAGTGGTAGAGCACTAGCCTTGAGCAAAAGACGTTCAGGGTCAGCGGCCAGGTCCTGAGTTCAAGCCCCAGGACTGGCACGCTCGTGTGTGTATGTCATGTGCGCGCGTGCACGCACACACACACACACACACACACACACTCTCACAATTTAAAATTTAAGGAACTGATACTGTGTCCAAAGTAGCCATGCCTTTTTTAATTCCTCCCAACAGCTTTTGAGTTATAATTTCGCAATAACCTTGCCAACATTGTTACCAGACTTTTCTTTAAAAATCTAAACATGTAGCATTTAAGAGGAAATGTCACACATACACATAGAAGTAGATGAGGAAAACAGACCAGAAAGATCATATTAAAGCTGTTAAAATGAAGACAATGCGTTTCTCAAAGAAGAGATCTGGTATCACAGATTAATGCCAGAATTACACACACAGTTCAGTGTACCTAGGAGGCTATCCTACAGAGCTGCTCTATCCTATAGTATAGCACAATATGGAAGGAGCAAATAACTAAAATTTTAATTTAAACTTAAAAGCTGATACTTATTTCAACTACTATAAAACATATAAGTACACCTAGGTATGTGACTTTACTTTTCCACTTTATATAAAACAAATACTGCCAATTTAAAAAAAAATGTGTTTTGAGCCAGGCATCAGTCCTCATGCCTATAATCCTAACTACTCAGAAGGCTGAAATCTGAGGACAGTGGTTCAAAGCCAGCTTCAGCAGAGAAATCCAAGAAACTCTTCTCCAACTAATCAGCAAAAAGCCAGAAATGGAATTGTGGTTTAAGTGGTAGAACATTACACACACACACACACACACACACACACACACCCTCCCTCCCTCCCTCCCTCCCTCCCTAAGGGTCAGTATATAGGTACCCAAACCCCAGTACTGACAAAAGGAAAAAAAATGTGCTTCAATTGGGTTATACAAATGGGATTTTGAAGACTCAGTTTGAAAATAAGAATATCTTATCAAAATGATATTATCTTCAGAAAGCTGGGTTAAATATATTATGAAAATTAATTTTACTTATTTGTTGCTTTTTTAATATAGGCATTAAAATTACTGAATTACATGTGACTTGCAATGGCACAGCATTTCTGTAGAAAAGCAATATACTGGTCTGTGAAGTTAATGTACAGGAACTGTTCAAAGTAAGAAAAGAAACCCAACATTAAGTCATCAGGCTTTTTGGCTCTAGCTATCCAGTGAGTATTAAATAATATCTCATTGTAGTTTTTATTTGCACACCCCTGATGACCAGTAAGACTGAACATCTTCTCATAGGTGTGTGATTGAAAGAAGTTGTAAGACAACTGGTATAATGTTCTCTGTCCATTTTGGAGGCAGTGAAAAGACCAGAAGGGTATTCTAACAAAAAAAAAAGCAAAAAAACAGAATCAGTCCTGTTTCAGATATTTAAATCTTCATGGACAAAAAAAAGTGTAATAGACAAGCACAACATACAAATCATGACAAAAAAACATGTAAAACCAATGGAAGATCAAACACAGATCACACATAGATATCCAGACATCACCTTCCAATCAAAGGTGTCAACCAACCCTCACCAACACGCACAGCATTAAGGACGCTGTCAGCACTGCTTAAACTGATGCATAGCTCCACTCCTAACAGAGGAAGCAGCAGTAGTGCCTCAGTCACTTCTGCAGAGTTGGGTCAAAACTCTGACAGAGGTATCCTACAAGGAAGGACCAAGCCATTGGAGGTCAGTGCCTGTGCCCCTGGTAAATAAACAGCAGAAAAAACTAGACTTTTACATATAACAAAGACAATCAATTTAAAGAACTCTCCCCCACTTTTGCCAAAATTGTACCTACTTTATATTTTGTTATTATGGAACAGCAGTGATAGTTTACATCATCACTTAGCAGAATTACTTTTGGAAATTGTACTTATCTATGAGATCCAAGTGTGGAAACTCCTGTTTGAATTTGTGTCTTCCATTCTAGAAAGGTCTCCTTGATTCATTTTATCATTCCTGCTTTTACATATTTGCTTCTGCTGCTTCCCTAGCCCTGGAGAGCCAAGTCTGCAAATCCTATCCTGACTTAAAATCCTAACAGGACCTATGTGCAGTCACTTAAGTTTTTGTTCTCAAGGCTAGTGGCTCACTAGCCACAGCTCCACTTCCAGCTCTTTGGTGGTTAAATGGAGCTAAGAGCCTCACAAACTTTCCTGCCTGGACTAGCATAGAACCTCAATCCTCACATCTCAGCCTCCTGAGTAGTTAGGATTATAGGCATGAGCCACTGGTGCCCAGCTGACACCCAATCTCTCATCATTCAGTCTGTTAGTGATAATCAGTTTACTCAAAGTTTTCTGAGCATCTAAGTGAAAGACACCATGCAGAGGCTGAAACTTGGGGAAGGAACATGTGCCCATAAATTCATGAATCTTGCTCTCAGAGGTTTTATTTTTTTGTCAGTCATGGGGCTTGAACTCAGGGCTTAGACGCAGTCCTTGAGCTCTTTTGCTGAACCACAGCTCCACTTACAGTTTTCTGGTGCTTGATTGGAGACAAAAGTCTGATATTCTTTCCTGCCTGGGCTGGTTTTGAACCACTTAGTTTTCTGAGTAGCTAGGATTACAGGCGTGAGCCACCAATGCCCACCTTAGAGGTTTTATATGCTATACTTTTCATCAAGTTTTTCGTGATAGACTGATTAACAATTCCTGGATCACATCATCTGTTAATGGAATGAGGAGAGGCTATGCTATTTTAAATCAGAGTTGCTTTAGAAAATCTAGCATAAATAGATTGCAATACCTATTATGAGACATAGTCTCTTAGATAGGGTTCTTTGGATGAGTCACAGCTTTAAATAGGGAAGACAGCAATAAAAAAAAAAGGCATGTACCTTAAGTCAGATCACTGAAGCAATGTTCCTTATCTCCCTAAATCTAAGAACTAATATCAACAAATCTTCTGATTATTTTACCAAGAAGAAAAATGCTCTAATGAGTCTTCATTAACTAATTCCTCTTATACTTCTAACACCAGAAAGATTGCTTCAGAATAAGAAGTCCCTTGCTTCTTTCTCCTCTCCTCTCCTCTCTGTCTCTGTCTGTCTCTGCCTCTCTCTTCACAGCCTTTCTCTAATCCTCACCCTGCTGAATTTAATTGCCTTGGCAACACCAAAACAATGTCTGATCCTAATAGGTCAGCATTGATCGCTCTAAACCAATTGGTTCCTTCATTAGCAAGAAAATGAAGTAAAGAGAAAAGGCAGGTGGCTCCAGAACAGGGAGCCAGGCTTCTGCTCCTCTTGCAGTGCCTCTCTCTCATTAAACAGGAGCTGATCGATTGGCAACTTGCTCAAAATCCACAAAAACTATTCATCACTTTTGACACAGACCTGTTTAACAGGCCACTCAATTCATGATTTGGATACCCCAGTCAGTGTATTTGTGGGGTCCATCACATTCTTCCCAGACAGATCACTCTGAAGATCTTATGGAGAAAAATGAGGACACATAACCAATCACTTCCTAGCAGGTCGCCAGGGTGAGTTTTTGGAGCAAAGTCCTCCTAGAAATCTTTTCCTCCCAGACAGTAGACTTTACAGCATGGCAAAGGCAGAAAGGGTGAATAAGTAGTCTTGGCGATATCACCCACAGAAATAAGCAAGCAGGGATCTAAAAAAAAACTGCACCAAAGGGAAGGAAAAAACAACATAGTCCACAAGCTTTCAGAACACATCTGATAAGGGTTTAGTATCCCAACTATATAATAAACTCCCCCAAGTAATCCAAATTAAATACTGAGTATATAAACAAAAAAACAACTCAATTTAAAAATGGGCAAAGCATGTGAACAGGACATTTCTCCAATGAAGATATACAAATATCCAAGAAGTACATAAAAAGACACCCAGTATATAGTCATAAAGTACAAATCAAAACCACAATAAGATGCCCGCAAGGATGGCTATTATCAATAAATCTATTGACATCAAGGACTGACTGGTAAGGAAATTTAGAGATTAGGACGGTCCACCCTGCTGCTGGGAGTGTGAAGACACACAGCTCCCACAGGAAACAGTTCCTCAGAAGTTGCCACATGACACCAAGCTATAAGAAGAAATATATACCCACCCCTTCCCTTAGGAATACACCTAAGACGCAGGACACAAAAGGGTACAATTAAAATATCTCTAACTATTGTATTTCCATAGAATGGTGCATTACTAAGCTGCAAACAGAATGAGGTTCTGATACATGCTGCAATACAGATGAACCTCAGAAGACATTTTGCCAGGTTAAAGAAACCAGATGCAAAACACCACACATTATGAGACTTGATCTATATGAAAATGTTCAGACAGACAAATCTCTAGAGACATGGGCCTGGAGTCCTTATGTGGGTAGAAATATTAGTATTGCAGTGATGATTGCACAAGGTTCTAAAATAAACTAAAAACCACTTAATTACACACTTTACAATGATGACGTTTATGGTATGTAAATCACATATTAATTTTTTAAATTCCCCTAAAGGTAACCAATATAAATTTTCTCTTGAGCACTAGCCATTTTCCCCCTTTGCCAAGTGAAAGAGCATAATTTTATGAGTCTTTTCTATCTTAGATCAGCAGTTGATCAATTCAATTGTGTAAACTAGGTAAAGGAAGAAGACAGACAAATTTTCATCTCCTCCCACACAATTCCAAAATAGGGATGCATTCATACTGACAGGGCAGCTAGGACAATAGGAAGGAGAGTCAGACATTTAAAAACAGAGAGCTCCTGCCCAAAGACAGTCAATAAAAATAGAAAACAAAATTCCAACCTACTAAATACACATCCCTGAGCCTGCCTGGCATGCATAGGATTCTCATTCTGCCAAATACCAAACTCAAAATAAACACTAGGGTTCTAGGGAGGGCAAAGCTCAAACAAGCACAAGCATTTCTAGTTGTTATTACTGATAAGGGAAAATAAACAGACGGGCTCTGTTCTTGGCTTATTATCAAATTGGTCTGGCCAGCCGAGCAGGGGATAAGATTGGGAATGCTGAACTCCAGGTAAAATGGTAGAGCTTGGCTCCAGAGCGGCTCCCACTAGAAATATCTTTACTTCAAGTAATTCTGCCACACCATAGGGGAATTCAGAAATCTCTTCTGGTTATAACTCTAGCCTTTTCTTTTTAGTGTTTAAATATTCAGACTGGGAAGAGGCTGGGGTAGAAAAACGCTACTATTATCACCAAAGCCTTTAGTGCTTACTGTTAAGTCACTACAAACCAATTCTAGTTCGATTCATACCTCTAACCAATCAGAAGGCATCAAAGTGAAAGTTTCAGGAACAAGTACAAAAAATCTGCCTGATGTTTGTGGATCTGACCTGGGCAATTGGCAATTCTAGGAATGTACTGTGATCTCTGGCTTCTGTCCACAGTGCTAAATAATAAGTCTGTCTGAGGAAGGGCCTCTGGTCCCCTCACAGCTGACCTGGACAGGACTGTGACTAAGTGTATATCACCCTCTTTGATCCTTTTTAAGAAAACAGATGCCCTCTAACTGAAGATAATTTGAAAATTGGCACAACAGTTAAAAAAAATAAATCCAATTGGACAGTTGTTGTAGGGCTCCTGCCAACTTCTGGTGTCTTGCCATGAGGAGTAATGATTCCTGTCAGTCACTTTAAAAAAGAATACCTTCTAGAAAAGCCAAATTGCTGTGACCTAAAAACAGCAGCCCTGCATCAGCACATTAAAAACTTGTAGGGAGTTGGAAATCTGAAAAATCAAATTCAAATTCAGAAACTTAATTCTTGCTCCAATATTGAATCTATAAGAATTAAGTGCCTGCAAAAATACTATTAATAATTTTATAGGCTCTTCTGTAACATGCATGTGTGCACATACACAAACATGCACACATACACATGCATGCCTCTGTTACATTCCCAAAGCCAATGATATGTTACTTTGAGACTATAAAGTCTTCGAATTATTGTATCCAGATTTATTCTACAGATTTTTGTTTTTGTTGTTGTCGGTCGTGGGGCTTGATCTACAGATTTTTGTTTTTGTTGTTGTCGGTCGTGGGGCTTGAACTCTGGGCCTGGGCACTGTCCCTCATCCTTCAGCTCAAGGCAAGCGCTCTATCACTTAAGCCACAGCACCACTTCCAGTTTTCTGGTAGTTTATTGGAGATAAGAGTCACACAGACTTTCCTGCCAGGGTTGGCTTTGACCGGCGATCCTCAGATCTGAGCCTCCTGTGTAGCTAGGATTACAGGCATGAGCCACCGACAACCAGCTATTCTACAGTTTTTAAAAGCCAAATGCTCTCAAATAAATCGAAGTCAAATTAGTAATCATAACACTCTTACTTGTATTTCCATATTAATCACAAATATTCTAGATGCCAAAAAAGCCAAGTATGATGGTGCATGCCAATAATCTCAGCACTCCCAGCACTCCAGAAACAGAGGCAGAAGGACTGTAAATTCAAAGCCAGTCCAGCTACATGGTCTCAAAGAGAGGGGAAAAAGATGGTGTAGAGGAAGGAGAAAAGATAGGAGGAAGACCACAAAGAAAGGGAAGAGGAAGAGGAGGTATTGGAAGAACCCAAAGAATTCAGTAGCACCTAGAATAAACCTTCCCTTCAGCTAAAGAAGTATTTGAGGAAGGAAGAAGTTGGGAGGTTGTTGAGGTATGTGTGCTTCAGAGATCAACAGTAGTGAAGAGAATACCACCTGTTAAGAAATCTGAGAGAGATATACTGGTCAGATACTCAAGTGGGCTATGTTTGGGGCCTCTAAACCCAAAACCTGAGCTTAATCCAACACATGTTTAAAGGGCCTTAGGTAAAGGTCAGGTGAAGATAAAGAAGGCAATTCTCTGCAACTCTGTGGGAGGGAACTTGTAGCTTCTTATTAAGCCTCAGCTCATATAGAGCACTAACATTTTAGTCTCAGCAACGAGTAACAACCAGGAGCATCAACACACCAAAGGAGAACTCCTCTGCCAAGCTGTAAGTGCGATTGAGGTTGTGATCTACAGCCTGAGAATTTATTTATTTTTGAAGCCTCCAAACTCTACCGATTATCAGCAAGTTTAAGCAAGCCTCACATCAAACTGTACAAACATACACATATATTACTAGTCCATTAAATTTCTTGTCAGAATTGGAAAGAGTTCTTAGATGAAGGAACTACTCTTTTCATTTATAGTTCGAAGTTGGTATTCTGATTACAGTGCCGGTGGTTGGTAATGGAAGGCCTGGGAAAATAGTTCACTGATACTTCAACACTTAAAAATAGTGTTGGAAGAGTAAAAGACTGTTCCTGGCTGTGTGATGTCTGAGAGGAGAATCACACTGGGGAAAATGAAAGTTTCCCCATGCATCACTTCATCTAACGTCAGTTCTTCCTCGGTAAGAGAGAGGTAGAACAGGTAGTTTTACCACCCTGCTCAAAGAAGCTCAATGGCCAGTCCAAAAAGGATTTACATGGCTACTAAGTGGCAGAACTGGACCCAGAATGACCTTTTTAGGGTGCAGATTCCTTGTTCTGTCTTACTCCCATCTTTCATAAAGGGGCACATGGACATAATAAGGACAAAGCAGAATAGAAATGTGTTTCAGGGCATCCCTGAGTGTGGCTCTGTGGAGCATGTGCTGACACGTCATTCCCAGAGCCAACCCTCAAGAGTGCTGCAGTCCACTGCTTTGCAAATGAACTTTAAATTTCACTTCCTTTCAGGACAGGAAAACTTTCTGAGGACCACACAAAAACTGTTTAAGATGGCATCTTCTTTTTGAATCCAACCTGTAATGTGTGTATTATTCACACACTAAAATAAAAATTACTACAGATTAAGCAGTTATTTTCTGTAAATTCCAACACTTATTCCTAATGGAATTCAGTGGCAGTTTAGAATGAGTTCAAACTGCAAGATTCTTTTGGAGCACTGAAACTTTTATTTTCTTGCATGTTTGCTTTTTCTGAAGTCTATGCACAAGGCCGAGTTGGGACAGAGAGCAGGCCAGTAAGGTCATCTTTGTGCAATCTGTAGCAACCCCTTGCCGAGTCGGGCTGAGGTTATACAGGATTCCAGACATGTGCTTAAAATCATTTTCCCAGCATGCTAGACTCACTTTAGTTCTAACTGAGAAAAAGGGAGAGTGGCTGGGTGGTTAAATGCAGAGAACATATAAAATAAAATCATTTAAGGGACTATTTTCAGAAAAAAGCAAAAATACATGTTTTTCCAAGGGCAGTTTATTGTTTCCCTGTTTGTGACCACAAAGGTAATCAATAGGATATCCTGAAAGAGCTATGTGCAAAGAGTCATCAAAGGTGGATCTAATTACAAAGTTAAAAAAAAAACATAATGTTTCCTTACAAATCCAGACTGGTTTAGGAATCCTTGCATTCAAGGACCCATAGACCAATCCAATATTATCCAGATAAAAGAGCAAAAGAAAGCTCTTTCCTGCTTTCTTTCTGGAGATAACTGATTTGTTTGTTTGTTTTTTTTTTTGTGGTCCCAGAAATAGGACCACAATAACCAATTAGCTTCCTTATGTATTCACACTTGTATAATGGCCCTGGAGACAGAGTTAACAGCTAGCTTCCGTCACTGCCACCTGGGATCTCTCTTGCCAAAGGCTCTCCCTGTCCTGTCCTTCTGTTTAACTGAAATTTACTAGGTAGTCTGAGTGGCACTTTTTCCAACTTTGAGACAGGGTCTTACTCTGTAATTCAGGTTGGTCGCAAATTTACCCTCCTTTGCCTCAGTCTTCCTGGTAGTAGGAGTATAGATGTATCCCATCAAATCCATGTCCAAGTTTTGTTTTTTAAAATGTTCACACACTGCTTTTGCCCCTTTATTTCAATTATTCTAGTATCCAAAGATTAAACACAAGAATATTGAAGAATATTTTAGAATCCAAAGCTTTTTAAACAAGGAAATAGCAAAATTTTTCTCCTACCTGGGTCAAAATAATTCTAAGACTATTACGTCATTTCTTCTTTCCTTCTTTTTGCTTTCCTATTCCCTGGAGGACGGTAACACCCTTCTTCTCAGTCATATAGCTTAGACTAACAGGTAAATCAGAATGGGCATTGGCATCATCTACATGGTACCCAGTAGAGGAGTAGGCATGTTGAAGAAAAGCAGCCATAAGTAAAGAATGGAGATATGATGTTGGTACATTGTTGTTTTTCAAAAAGTACTGGTGATTTTATATTTTAAAAGGAAACTTCCAATTTTTATGAGCTAAAGTCCAATTCAGATGTCTTACATTATAAATCCAACAAGAACAAGAATTCTGCTTTGTAAGGCCTGCTTTAATTTGTCTTTTCTCAAAGAATATCCTTTTTTAACCAATTAATGATCTGGGCTGTTCTCTCTAAACCAGTCACTTCTCAAAATACAAAGATCACAAAGATCTTTGGTACGCAGTATGATTACCTTAGTTTTATGTATCATTCCTTTTTTAGAATTGTTTCTTAAGGAGCAGAATACCTACCTTACCCTGCACAAGACCTTATTCTTTCTTAAGGAACCTGCCCATAGTCACAATGCTACTTTTTATTTCCATTTTTTTTAAAACACAGAGCCCAGATTAGGAAAAAAAAAAAAAAAACTGTTTCTTTGGAGCCTGTCCTGTAATGAGTAATGTAGAAGACGCTTTTGATCCATAAAATGGGAATAAGATAGTATCTACCAGAAGGTTAGAGAAACTGAGAGGCCTGGTATGTCATGAATGTCCTGCACAATACCTGGCACACAGACAGCACTACCTGAAGAAAGAGTGCTGCTCCTGCCATCTGTGATGCCAGCAATAGTGCCACTTAACCTTCACACAGTTCACAGCACCTCTAAAAGTTTTGCCAAAGCTTGGATATATGTTGATTAGTTGCTTTGTAGGCTTATGGACTGACAAAGGCTTAACAACCAGAAAACTGACTGTTTACAGAATTGCAGTCATTGTTATTTTGTGCCTGACACTTGTCAAGGTGCTTATTTTAAGTGGCATGTTTGATGACATGTTGTAACACTTTCCCTGCTATCTGGAACAGGAAGGCATCCCTAATTACTGGGGTCATCCAAAGACAATTCTCTACTTTTTACTGCTGCCTTTTGTGTTTCACGGCATCTGAAAAATAATAGCCTATAGTGGCTCTACCAATAAATTTTACTAATTCTTTGAATAAGTGATCGTGTAAGCCAAATGGCCGTGCAGGTTTGAATTCATAATTTCCCCCCAGCATATATTATTTTATAAAAAGGAAGAAAAATATACCCTTTCTTTCAACCCCTGTCATTCCTCTGGTTATTGCCCTTTCTCTTTTCTTCCTTCACATCAATCTCTTTCCTCCTTTCTTCCCATTCATTCATCAGCAAGCAGCCACTGTTACCCCCTGCCCCTCCAATGGATCTGTTCAGCTATTTCTCAATCCTGCTGACTGCTGTGCAGTTAACACAATAATGTGCTGTAATGTGACTGCCTACCTAAATCTTCACTACTCTTTTTTCTTTCTGCTCATCATTATCTTTCTTCTTAAGTATGGTTCTCTTTCTTTACCTTTTTCCTTAAATTCAGTGAACTTGAGGACTTAACTGGCCTTTACTTTTTATTGTAGATGCTTGTTCTAGGATGCCTGGGGTAGTCTTGACTGGGTTGTTTGTTGTTGTTGTTGTTTTATCTTGTTCTGTTTGTGCCAGTCCTGCGGCTTGAATTTAGGGCCTGGGCACTGTTGCTCAGGATTGGTGCTCTACCACTGGAGCCACAGCTCCATTTCTGGCATTTTGCTGGTTAACTGGTGTTAAGGTGTTAAGTCTCACAGACTTTCCTGCCTGTGCTGGCTTACAACAGGGATCCTCAGATCTCAGCCTCCTGCATATCTAGTATGACAGCCACTGTGCCTGGCTTCATTTTAGGCTTTATTGCTATTTTAATCTATGTCCTCTGCCTAGAATGTAACCTCCTAGAGGGTAAAGCTTGTCGTATCCACCTCAGTGCCCTAGCAGTCAGTAAAACATTCACAAACAGCTAGGATTTGTTGAATAAACAAATAAGCTCATGAATATTAGTTTTAATTGACTTTTTACCTTTTTGTAATATGAAATAGTACTTGTTTTAGATAATTGAACATCCCAGCTCACTTTTCTCCTCCAAGGTGGAGATATAAAAGAGAGAGAGAGATAGAGAACTTTTAAAAGTCATTTATCAGCTTTCTACTCCATGGAAAAAGAAAGCAGCTGAACACTGTACCCAGAACTCTTGCCTCCTATAATTGAAGAATGTTTTTTCCTATTATCATTTATGTCTTTGCTTATGGCCCATAAAGAGTCAGATTTAACTGCAATGGAAATTTAAGGGAAAAATATAAAGGATTTTGATGAAACAAAAGTGTTGGTCTGAGATGAGCCTTCCAAGGGAAATAAATTACACAAAATCACTTTTCTGACTCTAAGTACAGGGAGAAATATGTTGAGGGCTGCACAACTACCATGTAAATGTGTTAAGGCTCAGATGCAGAAATTGGCCTAATTGTATACAGGGCTATCCATTCTCAAATCAGACAATCAGTGCTCATCTACCCAAGTGCATTCTGGTCCATTTCTCCCTCTCCTCCCTACCCTGCACCGAATCTCCAGCAATGAGAAGGAAGAGGGAAAAAAATGTGTGTGTGTGTGAGTGAGTAGGCAAAGGAGTTACCTGGTTGACACAGGAGACCCTAAGGGGTCTAAAATTTCCTAGGTCCCTCTAAGTAATTAGTTTTCTCTTTTTGCAGGACTTTCCAATCTATTTGCCCTAAAGAGCTTTTATGTCTTTAATCTTTTTTTGAACAGGGTCTTACTAAGTAGCCCAGGTTGGCCTTAGACTTAGGACCTTTCTATCTTAGCCTCCAGAGTGCTGGGATTATAAGGATGCACCACCATTCCCAGCTTACGTAGGTGATTGTTCCCTTAATACCACAACTACATTGTATCTCTGCTATGTACGAGGCTGGGGTACTGTACAGTGGTACAGTGTATACTACCTTTCAGCAATAACACCCTGGATAAGAATACATAGTCTGAGGGATATGAGTATAATACCACTGTTCTTAAGCAAGGTAGGGTAAAGACCATTGACCTACTCTCATAAAAACAGCTGTTTGCATTGAAGGGGAAAAATGAAATTACAGCATGGAATTTACCTTTATTTAGAAGTATCGGTAATTTGCTCCAAGAATGCATATATTTTATAATTTTTTTAAGGGTAGACCTTATCTCCCTCGCACCCTACCCATCCTGATGGCCCAAAGGGATTCTGTTTGGGAGACATGGGAATAGATTTTGTGCAATTTCTAACCCCAAAAAAGGTTATGAAAAATAAAGGATTAAAACAGTTTCCATTAGCTGATGACTTTTTTTTGAGGTGGGGGGGGGAGAGGCAGTTGAGGGGTGGCTGAAACAAAACTTCTTACATCCATCCCAATCACCAAGTAAACCCTATCAGCATTAGGGTCAGAAACTAAGTTCTGAACAACCCCATTCCAACTGTTGCATGTAAACACAAACATGGTTTATGATACAATGGAATACGAATTCCTGTAAAAGAGCATGGAGAGACGTCCATGCACAGGGAGTCAGGAGGAAGTCATGTTAGGTGGAAGAAGGCAGGTGGAGACTTGATCCCCCAGTGTAGTGATTAGGGGGTATGTTAGGAGGTGGGCCAGCAGGCTGCTGTCAGTCCTGCTGTTAGTGATGTCCTGAAAGAGGTTGCTCTGTCGTTTCCACAAGAGCACTTTCATGTAAGGACATGCCTACCAAGCCCCAGCTACTCTTGCTTCCTGTGTCACTATGTGACCTTTCCCTCTCACGGCCACTCCTTCCAGGATACCATCAACGTGAAGGGGCTCACTGGGTCCTATGCCATGCTGTTGAGACTTTCAGCCTCTGAAACAGCTAAATAAACTTCATTTCTTCCTTTCTACAAGTCCCAGTCTCAGGTATTTCATTACAATAACAGAAAATGGGCTAATACAAGGCCAAACACAATATAGAGCACATATGTGCATGCACATATACACACAACACATTACATACTATATAATTCCACTCATATGAAACACCCAAAACAGGTGTACCTATAGACCTGAAGAAAGGTAGGAAGGTTAGTTGTTGCTTAGGGCTAGAAGGGGTAGAAAAACATGGAAGTGACAACTACATACCTCAGGTCACCAACTGAGGTATGAAAATGTTCTATGATCAACTGTGGGAACAGTTGTTAAAATCTAAGTAAACTAAAAGCCACTAAATTGAATCTCAACTCAGAAATAAAGCCAAGTGCTGATGGCTTAGGCCTATAATCCTAGCTATAGAGGAGGCTAAGATCTGAGGATGGTGGTTCAAAGCCAGCTCAGGCAAGGAAAGTCCATGAGACACCAATTAATCACCAAAAAAGGCCAGAAGAAGAGCTGTGGCTCAAGTGGTACAGCTTCAGCAAAAAAGCTCAGAGATAGTGTCCAAGTCCTGAGTTCAAGCCTCAGGACCAGCAATACACACAAAACAAAAACCATAAAACACCAATGCTTAGATATCTCACTGATGAGATCTGTTGAGTGTTTTCTGCATCGTCTGAAATTTCCAATGCACCATGACTAAAAGAGATGTGGCTAGGATCATGGCTTAGTGGCAGAGCACCTGCAGAGCATACTTGAAACCCTAGGTTCTGTCCCAGCACTGAAAGAAAAACAAACATTAAAAAAATGCAGAACATGATCTAGTGCAGAAAGAAGCAAAAATGCTAATTTTAAGAGACTTTAAAATATTGGCTTAAAAACAGTGAGAGGAGAAAATATTTTGGCACTTTCTACAGTGCTCCAAGCAATCTTCCTTCCAATGAATACAATGGCAAACAACACAGAAATATAAATTTAATTATACTCCATCTGAAATACTCTAAAAGTGATTCATCCCAAGATACTTTTAAGTCTAGAAATTCAAAAAATTTAAAACCACCACTGACAACACCTCATCTCTCTCATAACTAAATAAAGCTGAAAAAAAGTTTAAACTTTTAATTATTCTTTAAATAGAAGACTACAACATTTCCTAAGACTAGAAAACAAAATTGTCACTGTCATTACTATGGTGACCAATGTCTAAGAACACACCTGGCTCTAGGAGAAGATTTTTCTTTCACTTCTTTGTAAGAGTCACTGTGCATATAGCACTGGGAAAGAACAAGGTAATGCTGAATCACTTAGATGAATAGGGCCTGTGACACTATGGAGCAAGAACAAAAAAAAAACCTCTCCACTCACAATCAAAGCAGCAGTGACTCACACCTGTATCTTGGTACAATCCTCATGTCACAGACATGTTTTAACTCTTTCATTAAATCCAACAGTAGGGTTTCATTAGGAATATGAAATATCATTCAGCCATTAAAACTAGGACCTGAGATAGCTACATGGAGCAAGTTTTAGAAATACTACACAAACAAAAAAGGCATAAGCATTTTTGAAAAATTTTATATTTTACAAAATATGTACAATTTTTAACATTTTGTAACTACAGAGTAGGGTAAATATATCTAGATTGTGGATGTAGCTCAGTGGTACAACACTTGTCTAGCATGTGTAAGGCTCTAGGTATAAATCCCAAACATTACAAAAATAATTAAAATGTTACAGTTGTAAGACTGGATAAAGCTTTCACAATTCTGAAAGAACTTATACATTCTTAGGAGGCATAGTTACTTAGAAGTTGATTGTTTTTAACCACTTTTTAAAAATGTATGCTTCAGTTTAATTTAGTTTTAATTTTTGCAAGGAAACCTTTTTTTTCCCCCAGCATAAAAGTTTGATCTCAGGGCCGGGTACTGGTGGCTCACACCTGTATCCTAGCTACTCAGGAGGCTGAGATCTGAGGATCACAGTTCAAAGCCAGCCCAGGCACCGGAAAATCTGTGAGATTGTTATCTCCAATAAACCACTCAGAAAACTGGAAGTAGCATTGTGGCTAAAGTGGTAGAGTGCTCGCCTTGAGCTGAAGTACTGAGGAACAACACCCAGGCCCAGAGTTCAAGCCCCATGACTGACAAAAAAAAAAAAAAGTTTGAACTTGGGGCCTTGCACTTACAAGTTCAAGCCCCAGCAAACACTGCAAGTGGTACTATAACTCAACTCACTAGCCTTGAGCAGAAGTGCTCAGGGACAGTGCCCAGGCCTTGAGATCAAACCTCCTTGAATACCAACTGGGACAAGCCATCCCAGCAATGAGCACCTAGACTAAGCCAGTCTGGGGAACAAGGGAACATGGAGACGAGTAAGAGGAGATGATGTGCCTGCCCTTTCAATATTAACCAGAGCCAGGAGGTCAGTAGAAGTAAGAAGTCTGCCCATCCAATATCTGTACCTGTCTACCTATTAACTGAACAGGAATTTATATTCTTGCCTTTGTCACCTGACTCTCTACCTAGTCACCAGATGTCAGAAGTAGCTAGGGACATTTCTACCAACATTTCCAGCCCCAAGTACTTCCTCTTGCCATTTATTTGCTCTCCAGTATTTTTTTTCCCAGCCCCTCAATGCTCATGAGACTTCTCCAGATTTCATCAAAGGACTCACACCACCAAGGGACAGCTGGTGCTCACTGCCTTCTCTGGGAGGGGACCAAATTCCAGCCTTTTACCCCTATTGTCAATGCTCCTTGTCGGCAGGAAGTAGCCAGAGAGAATCCGCGCCCTATTTCATGATTATTAAAAGGCTGGAATGTAAGGTCTACTCCTGGATGGCTAGCAGACTCCACCCTCCTCGCAGCAAAGTCTCCACCCAGTACCTGTGTTACCTAGGCAACTGGGACACCTGGAAGAGGTCACATCTGCATCCGCTGAGGTCACATCTGAATTTGATGTGGCCACACCTTTCTCCGCCCGTACCCTAGATAAGGTCTAGCCCAGGCCCAGCTGCTCTCTCTCTGCTCTCTCTCTCTGCTCTTGTCTAGCTCTTCTCAAGCTCTTTTCTCTCTTTCCTCTCTCTCTTTCCCAGCTGTCTCTCTCTTTCCTAGGCCTTTCCCAGCCACGTGGAGGGCCAACCTTGCCTGGTCCCAGCAAGTCTACTGAATAAACCTACCCCTTACCTGAATGCCACATGTGTGGTGCTGTTCTTACTCGGCTACCTCTTTTTAAAAACCTAACATGTTTTAGGTGATTTTTCAGATAAGGTCTCATGCTTTTTGCTCAAGATTGACCTCAGACTGCGATCCTCCTACCTATGACTCTGTTGTTGCTGAGATTATAGGCATAAAACCATCATGTCTGGCTTATTTTTTGAAATAAGGTCTTGCGAACCTTTTACTGAGACTAGCCAATGGTGATCTTAGTTTTGCCAAGTAGTTCCTTAGTTTGCCAAGTACAGTAGTTACATTTTGTTCTTATGTAGGAATAATTTAATGATATTTAAATCTGTCTTTTGTCTGCCTTTGTAATACATGTTCTAGGCTGCTTTACTGAGAAGTCAGTTCATCTCAAAGATGTCTGTTACTGTACAACTGGCCTTAGGATAAAGGTATATGGAGCATACAATATTAGCAGCTTCTCATAAGATGGCTATTCATAACCATGTTGTAGTTCTATCATTTTCACTCATTACCAAATAAATTGGTTAGAAGTTTATTTGGCTATATTTTGAGTTGACATAAAACAGTAAGGTCTAGAAGTCCTGACCAAAGTTAAACCAGTGATGAATAGATGATTAAGTTCATTAGTGACATGTACAGGATACATCAATAATGCAAAAGAAAAATAAACAACGTAAAGGGAAAAAATGGGAAACATGTGTGTCATGCTGAGAGCTTGACTCAAAATGTGAAGGTCTGCTGCTGAAAAGAACAGTTAGTCAGTTTCCATGAAGGACCGATATTAGTGAGCTATAAACACCAGGATGAGGGACTTAGAAGAATAACACACAACTACTGCAAGTATTTAAACACAGTGGAATATTATTTAGCCCTAAAAGGGATGAAATCCTGATGTTTGCCACAAAACGAACTGAATTAGAGGACATTATTTTTAAGTGAAATAAGTCAGGTGCAGAAACACAAATACTACATAGTCTCACGTATATGTAGAAACTAAAAATGGATCTCAAAGACATAGAGAACAGAGGGGACCAGATGATGGGAAGAACAGAGGAGAACAATGTTTAAAGAGCCTGTATATGGGTACAAGAAATCAAGAGAACAGGAGAAATGACTTGAAATGTTCTGTAACACACATTAAGATGCTATGGTTGACAACAACTAATTTAATAATTGAAAATATTGAAAATAACAGAAATGGTTTTGAATGTTCCCCAAAGAAATAATGTATAATATAACCAGATGATGTAACAAATGTCATTTATCCTGATCCAATCATTACATTATATAGATAGACATAGACCTATCTATCTATAGACATATAAGATATGTTACATATCTAATATATATTACCTATATATTATCTCTATATATAGAATTGTCACGCTGTATTCCATCAATATATATGTTTACTATTTATCAATTAAAAACTAAATACATATATTTTAAAAGGAAGCAGCGCTTCAATCAGTTAAAGTACATCAAGGCTATATACCAAGTAACTCTACACAGCAGAGGGAGGGTGCTGCAGAATCCTAGAGCTCTTCAATTTTAGTTTCATTCATTTATTTCTCCTGGATAGTACAGCCAGAACATCATATTGATTTGTTCAAACCCTTTTCATTGTGATATGACCAACAAACCCCAAAATAAAATACAAACGTTTACTTAGCAAACTGCTGAAAAATGAACTCTTTACCCAGTACCTCACAAGTCCTCTTGTGTTCCTTCTGGGTAAGTCTTGAAAGCTAACAAGTCAAGTTTTCCATCGTGTTCTCCCTAAGTGACTTGCTATTCTTGATCCTTTATGTTTTCTTAATAAATTTTAGAATCAGGCTATTAAATTCCACTAAAAAAACCCAGTTGGGTCATATTGATTTTTCTAAAAACAATATGTCTGTAAGTAGTTTGTATTGTCTATGAATTTTATCTCATAGAAATAAAAAATACTGCATTATATGCCTTTTAAAAAGAGAGTGTTGGGCCTGATAAAAATAAGAACACTGATTTTTCTGTGAACTAAAAATGGGACCCTTCTGCAGAACATGGACTTAAAGTTCTAGGACTAGACCTTCTGCAGACGGATACAAGGTTCTAAGACTAGACCTTGTGTAAAAAATAAAACTCACTTAAAACCACTAAAGTATCACCATTTGAAACTTTTCTTAGATGTCATAATTTGGCTATCTAATTATTTCACACAGTTTTCTAAGCACATTTATGCCTGGATGTCCTTGCTCAAATCCATTAACTCCATTACAAATTATCATGTGATCACCAAAGGACCACATACTAACACCAAATTGGTCATTATAAATATGCCCTAATTTTTGTTTGGGAATTAGAACCCAAATAACTAATAAAAATTTGAAGCGTACCAAATCAAAGGACAAAAGTGCTAAACTGAGCACTGGTGACTTACGCTTATAATCCTAGTTCATCAGGAAGCTGAAACCCGAGGATCATGGTTCAAAGCCAGCCCAGGCAGGAAAGTCTGTGAGACTCATCTCCAATTAACCACCAGAAAAGCAGAAGTGGCGCTGTGGCTCAAAGAGGTAGAGCAATAGCCTTGAGTGAAACAGTTCAAGGACAGTTCCCAGGCTCAAAGACAGTGTTCAAGCCCCACAACCAAACAAAACAAAAAAAAAAAAATCAAAAGAAAATTATACTGAGCTCTGTGGCTAAATAGTTAAAAATGGGTTAAAAGAATATATTTGGGAAAGAGAACTATAGACCCATTTCTTTGATGAACATTGATGCAAAACTTCTCAACAAAATTTTGGCCAATCAACTCCAACAATTCATCCAAAAAATCATACACAACGATCAAACAGGATTCATCTCAGGGATGCAAAGCTGATTCAATATACGCAAATCAATTAATATTATTCATCACATCAACAGAAGCAAGAATAAGAACCACATGGTTATCTCAATAGATGTAGAAAAAGCATTTGACAAGATCCAACACCCCTTTATGATGAAAGTTTTGGAAAAAATAGGAATCCATGGAACATTCTGTATAAGACAAACCTACAGCCAGCATTATACTTAATGGTGAAAAACTAAAGCCACTTCCTCTTAACTCAGGAACAAGACAAGGATGTCCACTCTCTCCACTTCTCTTCAATCTAGTATTAAAATGCCTAGCTACAGCAATAAGACAAGATGCAAACATAAAGGGGATCCAAATAGGGAAAGAAGAAATAAAACTCTCCCTCTTTGCAGATGACATGATCTTGTATTTAAAGAATTTCATAGACTCCACTCCCAAATTACTCAAGCTGATTCAAAACTTTGGCAAAGTAGCAGGATATAAAATTAACCCCCAAAAATCAATGGCTTTTCTGTATGCCAACAATGAGAAAAGT
>NW_012267336.1:1183783-1210357 GCF_000151885.1 Dipodomys ordii | reverse complement strand
AAGGGTAAACAAAGGAGGAGGCTGCAATGCTTGATAAAAAATGTACTCATTATCTTGCCCATGTAATTGTAACCCCTCTGTACAGTATGTTCACAAAAAATAAAAATTAAAATTAAAAAAATTTAAAAAAAAGAATATATTTGGAAGGTCATTAGTCTTGGGTGGATTTTTAAATCCTCTGTGAAAGGGTTCATGTCTTGTAGGACTTTCACTTGGGCAACTTGCCCAAGGGCAAATTATTCCACCTTTCAAGACACTAGCATATGCAAAACAAAAATAATATTGATAGTTTATTTCCTTCCCCCTTCCTTTCTAATTTTGAGTGAGTAGGTACATGGGTGTGTGCGCATGCCTGTGTGCGCATACATATATGTGTAAGTGGTCTATCTCTTTCCTCTCTCTCCTCTCTGTCTCTGTTTCTGTCTCTCTCTCTGTTATCTAGACTGGCATCAAATTCTTGAGTTTAAGTAGTTCTCCTGCCTCAGTCTACTCAGTAGCTAGGACTATGCATTCATACTACCTGGCATGGCTCTATATTTTGTGTGGGCGCATGGTGTGGTGTTATGGTTTGAACTCAAGGCCTTGCTCATTCTACCATAGAGCTATATTATCAATTCCTGGCTCTGCTTCTCTTATGAGTTAACAGAGATAAGCATTCAAATGCATCTATGTGAGAGCAAGGTACCTAAAAGGAACTGAGGGTTATTCATATTATTTTCATTCGTGTTCATTGACTGTAACCTGTGAATGACTTTAGATGGGTTAAGTGCACAAGGTATTTACATCTTATGGCTTTCACTTCTAATCATGGAATGAACATCTTAGGCTCCTTCAGAGAAATTTTAAGCATCAGCAAGCAGATGGCAGAGTCCATTCAAAATTCATCCCACAAGGTCATGCTGTCCATTCAGTTTAAAAGCAAGAAATTCTGAAACAATTGAGAAAGTGTGTGACACAGAAAAATATGTCCTACTGCTTAACAATGGGCTTGATAACAGTGCTCCAGCTACTGCAAGTTCACAGTCAGTTATAGGTTACAAATATTAGATATATCTCCCACCCTACTAGGCTTGAATCTGAATGAGTTATAGGAGTTTCCAAAGTTAATCTCTCTACAAAGTATGGAGGTCTTTATTCTACTGGAAATATTCAAAATATACTAGAAATTTGCAGCCAAAATGAAGTGGATCTTTACTGCAGCTCCAGCATTAAAAATGCTAGTGTAATATTAGGCAACATATTTAACTCCTACAAGTTTTAACTCCTCAACTAAAGAGGGACAATCCTTTCAGACCTGCTCCTGTGTGTAAGGTACATCCAAAGAGAGACAGGTGCAATCTTCAGTTTGCCTCTTGCTATCACATGTTACTGAATGCCAAGTCCATCCCAGAAGCTAAATATGATAAAGCTTTTCATAAAGCCTTTATAAAAAAGACTGGTCAGGATGGACCTCTGGGAAGAGACATGGTGCTGTTGAGCGTTGCTTTAAGCCTATTCCCAGAAGCTGCAGTAAATGATGCAGTATCCTGTCTGGAAGAGGAGATAGACCAGCCTGCCCAAAATGGCCCCAGAAATACCTGAACGAAGCATCCATTCCCACTGTGGAAGAGTCTCTCTAGGCTCTGTATCCTACATCCCAGGCCTGTTAAGGATGTCCTGCTGATACCCTCTATACACCATGATCCTATCAGGACAAATAATCAAGAAACTTCTGCATCTTTGTATTTTACAGGCATTAGTGTTCAGCCCTAACTGCATGTTTAGTGATACAGGGAACTAAAAACAAACAAAAAGAAACATACTATGGCAGGGCTACTGTGGACCAGTCAGACTCTCTCTTGAGGTAGATCCAAACACAGTGTACAGCTAAAGCTGAGAAAAGCCCAGCTCAAGAAAGAAGAGCAGCCACATACTACCTACATAGGTTCCCCAAGCACAGAAAAACAACCCTCTTGACTAAGCAAAAGAAGTTCAACACAAGTGCTAGAATTTTGTTTTTCAAACCTGTATACCTAAGGATTGCTTTGTTTATGAGTATACTAGAAAGCTTAAATTATAGTAGTCTCAAGAAAAATTGTCAACAGTAATGGAAAACTAACAAAGGGAAGAGAAAGACCCTCAAAGATCTATTTTCATTTTATAAAAGAAGTACTAATTGCATTTTCTTGGGTCAACCAGTCTGTCTGACTAATTATGATACAGCACAGTAACTATGAGATGTGCTATGAGTACTGTGCTTAACTAGAAAAAGACTCATTTGATTACAAGACTATACTGTTCCAGGAGCTTAACCTTCAGAATGTGCTACTCCAGAACAGCAGAATGTTTGAGGGAACATTGCTCCTGGGCACCAGGAAGTGTAAGTGTTCAAAATTTGCATAAGTGAAGTTATCTTGCCATATTTGCATAGAGTCCACTAGATCTTTCAAGGGAAAGAGAAACTGCAGCTACTCTCAAGGTCTGGGCTCTGGGAAGAAGGGTTTTGTGAGAGTGGTGGAGTGGGGTAGAGCCAGCCAGGACTCAAAGATTAATGAGACAGAACAGTGAAACATCTAGAGGCGCTCCACCAAGGACCTTCATGGTTATGATGTTCCCTCCAAAACTCATGCTGAAATTTATTGTCAATGTGGGGTATCACAGGTGGATCTTTAAGAAGCAATTAGATCACAGAGCCTCTGTGCTCAGAAAAGGATTAATGGCTTCATCTCCAGAAAGGGTTGGCTGTCTGGGGGAAGGGGGTAAGCTCCAGAGTGAGGGATGTTCTCAAGCTAGTTCAGTCTCATTCCCTGTCCCATTCTTCCTTCCCTCTCCCCACAGTTCTCTGTCCTTCCTTCTCACTTCTTCCCAACCCCCATGTGACATTCTCTGCCATGTTAGGACAACAAGAAGGCCCTTAAGAGATGATCCTCCCTTGATAACTGAACTCCCAAGACTGTGAGAAAATTTTGCTTTTCTTCAGAAATTACCAGTTGAAGGTATTCTGATACAGTAGCAGACAATGGACTAAGACAAGGACTCTTTTTGGTACCAGGGATCGAACCCAGGACATTGCACCTGCAAGGCAAGTGCTTTGCCACCGAGCTACATCCCAGCCCAACACGGTGGCACAGTGGAGGTTGGAGTGCTCAGTGTCCCTTGAGAGATGGCTTTGTGGAAGGAGGGTTGCACAAAGCAGCATCTTGGATAAACTGATCTCCTCCATCTTTAGACCCCCAAAGACCTTTGTGCGCACCTCAGTGATAACACCTGCTCTACTCAGGCATTCTTTTCAGCAGAATCTGGAAAGGTACTCAAAGGCATGGACCATGAGTTGTTGCTCTTTGTTTTCCCATGTATTCCCAACACCAACACTTTCAATAAAAATGACACAACACTTTCAATAAAAATGAATGAGTATTTCCCATGTTAAATAATGCAGCTTCTCCTGTTCATTTGTCTCATCTCCTGTGTTCATCCTCTGCACTTGCCTATTATTCTCATCTGGGTCTCTGGTCATGAAAAAGCCAAAATAAAAATTCTGTTACCCCACTGGAGAGTTTATGGGCATCACTGATTGAAGAACCAACGTACCAAGTGCAATTACACCATCTCATCAGGCACTTCATAGCAACAGGTGCTCAGTACTAGTTTGCCCTTGCTCCCATTTAAAAAATGGAATGAAAAACTCCATCAAACATTTGATGAACTCAGGACATGCTTGCTCCATTAAAAAAAAACGCCAAGAGAAAATCTTATTTATCTAGTAATAATTTATTTTTCAATGAGTGGAAAGTATGGTGGAACATACTTGTGATCCCAGTTACTCAGGCAGAGAACAAGACTGCTAAGGACAATCCAGGGCAAAATGCATGCATTACTTGAAAAATAATCTAAAACCAAAAAAAGAGTTGAGGTATGGCTCAAATGGTAGATTACCTGCTTAGCAAGGTCCTGAATTCAAACCCCTAGATGCAAAATATAAATAAATAAATAACTTCAAGAAAGCATGATTTAAAAACATCTGAAATACAGTAAAAAGTAAAAAAAAAAAAAAGGCAAAAAACACCAACCACTAAACCTTACAAGTAAAGACTTCAATGAAGTTCTGTATTTCTAATCATAAGTGTATTCTGCTATAACCACAGATCTGTAGGAATTTTAAATATTTACATTCTGAGTTCAAGTTAACAATCTAGAGCAAACCCACTGAATGTCATAAATGTCTTAAGTCTCCTGAAACTAGAAGTTACACAGACTCTGCCTGTACTAGAGCAAGTAGTAGGTAGGAAGCAACATTTTAATGAATGTAAAACATGAGGCTAATGGTGGAGATGCATCCCCATAGTTAATATAAGCAATAGAACAAAGGAGCATTCAAATAGGCACAATGCTAATTACTCATCTTAAATCTAAAATTCCCCCTTACTGATCCCTAAGTACTTTAGTCAATATTAAGAGGAAAGGCTTTGGAATCTTTTCTATCTGAAGCTAATGAAGCAATAATATGCACCACTATTCTAATCTGCATACACATTTACATTACCATTCTCATTTGTGGAGTTTTAGTGAACAGGACAGGTGTGGATGCCTAGCTTGGGCTCCCTGGTCTCTAGGCCCAGAACCACTGGCTGAGTATATCTTGGCTGTCATTATTCAAGTCACAGAGCAAGCCTCTCTCAGTGTCTATAAACAGGCGATGTTCGCAATGTCTATGTGCCTCTTCATATTTACGTAAAGTAATGTATATCAAAATGAACTCCAGGATATGGAAACAAGAGATCTCTCTTTTCTAATTTTTATTTTTTGATGATTCTGTCTTCTTTATGTATGGTGTATTCAAGTGCATATCTTCAGGAAGGGCAGTACAGAACTTGAGGGAAAAGGTAAAAAAAAGTGCAGCAGTGGAGCTCATGGATGAAAATGAACTATGTAACTGGTGGGTGGACACAGGAAGGAGGGACTGGGAGAAATGTAAGAGAAGGGAGACATTGTACAAAAGCAAATGTACTATTACGTGATTCATGTAATTGTAATCCCTCTGTACATCACCTTTATAATAACAATAATGTAAACTAACTTCAAAAAAAAACAAGCAGTGTTTAGCTACTCAGGAGACTGAGATCTGAGGATTGCGGTTCAAAGCCAGCATGACAGCGCCCAAGCCCAGAGTTCAAGCCCCACGACAAAAACAAAAACAAAACAAAAAAAAACAAGCAGTGTTATAAATGACACACCTACTATGATGACAGTTGTATTGTGATAATACATATATATGCACACTCCAATCACTCAGCTCTTCCCCTGAATTTCTATGGTATTTAAGCAGACCAGTTTCTCTCAGTCCTCCCAAAGATGGAGAATCAAACATAGAATCAAAAAGGCTTTCATTGGTGATAATGTACATTGATACAGATTATAATAAATCCTAGGCTTGGGGAGTAAGGAGAATGACGCTGCATAATAGATACAGTCAACCATAATCAAGGTATATGTTTAAGACTGAAAGATCAAGGTGACAAAAAGACAGAAAGAATGAGGACAGTAATGACAAAGTTCCCTGCATATAACTTACTGCCTCCAGGAAGGCACGGGGGACAGTCCTAGACAGTACCATGCCCAATCCTCCAAGGCTCTGAGGTTCATTAACTGTGGGATTTGTCAGTTCACAACAGTTTGAGGAAGTAAAAAATAGAAGATGCAAATAGCTTATCTGGATTCATGTTCTTTTTACATTATTATTAATTTTTTACTTCTATTCATTGAAAAGAAGTGTGAAAATATTATCTGACTTTTTCTGCTTTAATGTCTTTTTTTTAAGAAAGCCATCTTCAAAAGAACTGTGAAAACTGTAATGTACTTTCCTCACATTTTTTAATGTAATCATTGTTAATCTTATCTCCTAGACCTATCTATCTTACTTTTCAATGCTTGTAATGTGACGATTCCAGGCTTACTGTTCAGTACATAGTTCACAGAGACAAGACTGTTTCATTAATAATAATTAAGGGGGAAAGAACCTCCTGCAATGTTCAAGACTGAAAAGACTTCAGGGACAAGGTAGAAGCTTACTCCCTAGAACCGCCAGTGGCAATAATCCAGGCACAAGATAAAAGAGGGAAGGAGTGGCCAAGGCTGTAGGTTGTTGAGATGATAAAGAAGATAATGTTCTTCAACTCTCTGAGGCAGAACTAGACTGGAGTTGCTATTTACCAAAATGCTGAAATCTTGACAGGAAGAGGGGACTACTGAGACGAGTTCTGAGTGTGGCCTGGGTCCTGTTCGAGTCAGATGTCTATTTAAATCAGAGTGTCAAGCGTGTAACTTAATTATGACTTGGAATACACAGTTAGGAGTGATCAGCATAGAAGTTGCTGGCCTGAAGTTTCTAAGACTGGATGAGATCACCAAGAATATGGACATGAGTACACGTGGAGAAGAGGGGAAGGTCAGGGATGAAATACAGAGCTCTTCAGGGAGGAAGAGAAAAAAAGGCAGGGGAGAACCGTGTCCTTAAGAAAAAATGAAGATGACGTATTCCAATTCCAAGGAGCAGAGCACAATCCAGTGAATCAAGTGCTGCTGACAGCTGAAGAGTGACAAGGACACAGTGCTGACCAATGCATTCAGCTCTAGTCAGTACCTGGTGATTTGATAAGGGTCAGGGGTTAAGGGTATAGCTGAGGAGAGACTGCTCAGAAAAAGTTAAGAATAAACATTCCTGAACAACTTCTAAATTCTTTTATTAAGTCCCTTCCAGATTGTAAAAAGGCAAGCACTATTAAATGTTTAGTGTATATTACAGACGCCATAATTACTTCTGAAGATGTCAAATTTATGTCATAATAGACATATTCTAATGTGTTGAATGCCTACTTTATAGTACATTAAGATGTTTTGCCCAATATATACTAATTAAACATTATGCATATTTCACTAGACATGTAAAAGAGAGATAGTGAACTATAGCACCTCTCTTGGCTAGAGGTAGGTTTTCCAATTTAGTGTGAGCCAAATCTACAGTATTTTTGATATTGCACTCCTAAGTTAACCAAGTAATTTCGATTTTTCCCTATTAGAAAAAAGAATCTCATTTATCATGTTTCCCAAAATCCTATGGAAAAGTAGAGAAGGCAGTTAAAGAGATTCAGAACCCCAAGGGTAATCATTGTTATTCTTCAGAGCTCAGAGCTAACACTAATGTAAAGAGAACCTCAGGAAAATGGTAGGAAAGAAAAAAACAAAAAAAGAAAACCTTAGGAACACTGAGTCCCAATCCCATCCAGTGTGCCATGGGGCTACAAGTAAGGGCCAGGGCAGAGGCAGGTGTCCACTTCTTATAGGTAGCAGTAGTTACTTTCTACTGGTTAACCTTTCTCCATTTCTTTGCCAGATCCTGGGGTGGAGGGAAAAGCGGGGAGTGCTGGCTGCAGAAGACTTCTGGTTTCTGAATACTGACTCTGTATTAGATGCTACTGAGAATTACAATGAGGAAAAACTAGTACCTCATCCTGGGAGATACAAAGAAGGCAGTAATTGCAACATTTATTGAGCTTTGACTCTGTGCCAGATATTGTTGTAAGTGTTTTACATGTATTATCTCAGTATTCCTGATAACAACCTATGAAGTACCTGTAATCAATAGTTCAATTTTACATATGACATAACAAAAGTTAAAGCCACACAGTTGCACAGTAGGAAGTTATACAATTAGGAAATACAACTGGGAGACAGCCATTCTCTCAAAACTGAAGCCTGGCTCCACTATCAAAACTCCTCAGAGGGGGCAGAAGTTCCTATTTTAAGGAACCATGGCAAAAGAATATAAGTACTAAGTACTTAGTAATCAAATTCCTAAAAATGTATCAAACAAAATCACAGCACCTTAATAATGCAGACTTTTGTTAGATGCCACTTTTATCTAGCAGAGAGCAGGGGACCACGACTGTGGGCCAGATTAGACAGCTCATCTCAACTATTACAAAGCTGGATGGATATGGTGATACATGTCTGTAAAGTTATGCAAGAAACCATAAATGGGAGAATCTCAGTGTAGGTATAAACTCAAACCCTTATCTCAAAAATAACCAAAGCAAAAAGAAATGGGGAAAAGAGGGCATGAGGCAAGTGGCAAACACAAACCTCGGAGTCCAAATCCCAGTACTGCCAAAATCACAGTACTGACAACCTAAAGGAGATCGTGTGTACCCAAAGATATACTAAGATGATGCCATCAGAATCTTTATCCTGTCAGCTCTGCTCAGCCATAGACACACCTGCTCTGAGGAAGGAGAGTTGGAGAAGGCATGTATCATCTCACTTGTACTATTAAATATAAAAGAATCAAAGGCACTACACAAAACTCAGTCTGGATAGAACTTTTATTTCTCCTTTGTCAAGCAAATATTTACTTAACAGGAAAATGAATTGTGAGGGGTTGGCCTTGTGACACAAGGGCCACAAGAACTATTTCCTACAAGAATGGACAATACTAACTTAGAGAAGAAATGACTGTGACTGCTGTGTTGAGTATCAACAGGGACTGAAACACTGACAGACAGATGTTCTTCATGAACAGAAAAGCAAAACCATAACACACTTAAGATTACTTCCTACACTTCAATCCTTAGAGGTGCATCACCACCTACTACTCATTTTTATTTGCTCACTCACAATGTATATCCATCCCTACCTTACAGCCCTTTATCTTGGCACTTCCACATTGGCTTCCCATTATAGAATATCCAGTCTCCTACTCTTCTCTGAACCAATGACCTCACTATTCTCTATCATTTTAGGGATTAGTGCACAGAAAATCAACCTCAGTCAGTCTTTGTCCCTCTCCCTCCTTCTTTCTTCTTCCTCTCTTCCCCTATCCTCATAGAAACATCAAGATATGAAGTCCTAAAATGTCTTCCTTCTAAATAACCACCCCCTTGAAAAAAGGAACTTATTTTAATTATTACTACTCACTGTTATTGAGATCTAGTTCTCCTTTCTAGGAAAATGCAAGACTTAATGTGGTATGGGCCCAAGTGGTAGAGTATACACCTTGAGCAAAAAAACATAAGGGAAAAGACAAAGCCTGGAGTTCAAGCCCCCTTACTAGCACAAATAAAAATGGTGCCACACCAGAGAAAGAAAAGGCATGAAAATGGTGACTTTGCCTCATCCTCTACTGCTTTATCACCACCATTGTACCTGGGGTAAAAAGGAATGTAGAAAACCTCTCTAACCCAATATGTGCAAAATATTTAACACACAAAGAAAGGAAAGGAAAAAGAAAGAGATGGGGAGGAGAGGAAGAAAGCTGTAACAAGGAAGACAGAGGTGGGAAAAACATTTTTATAAGCTAAGTTGTAAAAAATAAGAACAGTATCATCATTTTCTATTACAAAGTTTAGCAGCTGACAGTTACCAAGAACACTATAAGCCAGTTTCTATCTCTTTATCTTTTGGCTGTCATATAATCGCTTAATAAAGGTTATTCTAATCAACCCTTTGTCCCTACATTTCCATTACAATATTTATGAAGACCATACGAGGAAATAATTGATACAAGCACATGGCCCATCTGGGTACTATTCTCTCACAATTCAGAGACCTGGCAGTAACAGGGTTGGGTTCTGAGTGTTCCACTTTACAAGGTCATAGAAAAACTGGGATGCATTCAGAGCCATGTGTCTAGGAAAGGGAAAGGACTCAAAACCAGAACAAGTGAACATCTGGGTATGTTCAGCTTACAGAAAGGAAACTTTTTAACACCTAAAGGGAAAAAGGGTAGCATTATCTTCTGTGGCTCACTGAGGAGGAGGGAACTATATCATGTACAGAATAAACAAAGTCAGCTCAATGAGGGAGGGAGGGTTGGCATGCTTCAGAGGCAGAGGGCAGGCAGGTAGAGATGGTAAAGGAGGATGAATATGGTCAAAGAAGGAGTAAGGGAGAGGGACAGAGGGGTGAGTTTGATTGGAATACATTGTATACATGTATAAAAATGCCCCTATACAAATAATGTAAACTAATAAAATTTGTTTAAAATGAAAACTAGTTTAAAAAAGAAATAACTAGCTGGGTGTCCGTGACTCACATGTGTAATCCTACCTACTCAGGAGGCTGAGCTCTGAAGACTGGTTTGAAGCCAGCTTGGGCAGACTCTTATCTCCAATTAGTACTCAAAAGCTGAAAGTAGAGCTGTGGTAGAGAGCTATCCTTGAGCAAAGGAGCTCAGGGACAGCACCTAGCTAAAAAGTTATTCCCCCCCCCCTTTTTTTGTCTGTTCTGAGGCTTGAACTCAGGACCTAATTGCCGATGGGTCCTTGTTTCTACACTGTCTAGTCCTTCCTTTCTTCTAAATACATGAGGTAACTGATTCTATATTTGAGTAGACCTGCTAGCAACTCCAACTTCTGGGTCCTTTTATGTTTCCTCTTCTACCCTAACTTACTGAATAAAATGGCTACCACTTTCTGCATCATTTATCCCTAGTATCTGCTGCTGAGGTCTCCTGATTCATGCTCAGTCTTTCTCTGATTGTTCCCACCTGTTCTATATGAAATTACCACGTGAAAAGTCAGCACAAAAAAAGAAAGAAAGGAAGGAGAGAGAGAGAGAGAAAGAAAGAGAAAGAGAGAAAGAAAGAAAGAGAGAAAAGAAAGAAAGAAAGAAAGAAAGAAAGAAAGAAAGAAAGAAAGAAAGAAAGAAAGAAAGAAAGAAAGAAAGAAAGAAAGAAAAGAAAAGTCAGCACCAAGTTTCCATGATCAAAACCAGTGGTCTTTCAACTGGGTGTACAAAAAAAATGTTTCATTCATGTATTTGAATAAAACTGGTTATGGAAAGACCTAGACATGTTTTAAGATGTTAACATTATAAAAAAAAAGTACAGATTCTTAAAGTCCACATTTTTCCCAAAGCCACATTTGCAGATGTAGAAAGGCTTATTTCCCTTATGCCAAGGCATTTTCCCACATCCCCTTCCACTCCCAGCTCTGGTCCAGTTCTCTGTTTTGTCCTCCAGACTATTGCTAGTAACTAGCATTCGTCAAACCCACTAACTCATGTATTTTACATATTGTGGTATTTCTCATAACAACTATTGTTTCATTCTCCTACAATCAAATGAGGGCCCTAAAGCCCAAAAAGGTCAAGTAATTCACTCCCTAAGGTCATGCCAATGACAAAGGGATTAATCTGGAATTCCACATCTTAACTATTTCGTTCTAAAGCCAATATACCACTATATTGTGCTGTCTCTTAAAAATGATTCAACTATTATTTCAAATACCTCCAAAGTTTCAAATTGCTAAATTTAAGAAAGCCATGCTTTAGTAAGATATAGTGGTGGTGCTCAGGATGAACTGGAAGTGAATGAACAAAAGGTTGGGAAAACAATTAATGATGTTAATAATTTAGACATAAGGTCATACTGTTCTGCATTGGGATTCAGGCAATGGGAATGGAAAAAGAGACAGATATAAGAGAAATTATGAAAGATGAATCAAAAGAACTTGGCAGTGTCTTAAATATTTGAAGGAAAAGAAAAGAATTAAAGATGACTTAAATTGGGGCTGGAGGTTTAGCCCAGTGGAAAGGCACCCGCCAGGTGCGCACAAGACCCTGGGTTCCTCAGCCCTGGAAAAAAAAAGAAAAAGAAAAAAGATGACTTAAATTGTAAGTCTATCTGTCCAAGAAATAAAAAAGGTGTCATGAGCTGAAATCGGGAAGACAAAGTTTATAGGGGAGGAAATGATCAGTTGTTAGAATTATTAGAAGAAAAACAATGATGTGGCCTAGATGTAAAGATTAATCCACTTCTACCCACATCCTTAAAATAAGCATAAAAAAAAACCCTTCCCTTCATGTGAAAGGGAGTCAGTTCACTCAAGATAGCAGATATCTGAACTGGCACAAATATACTGTGTCCTTTGCATTTGATCCCTCTCTTTTCCCCATGTTTAAAAATGCCAGTGGCTACAAATTCCAACAGTAACTGGTTCTAAGGCAATAGTTAATAGTTCTCATCTGTTTAGTTGGCAAGCATATAACAGGTCCTTCCTGAGAAGACCACAGACAATCATTTCAGTGAAAATTTATGCAAAGTAACAGATTAGTAATAGTTTTACACCATCAAGCCTTCATGTCTCATCATTTTCTACAGACTACTAATAGAGTTTAGTATTAGAATTTGAAAAGGAACAGAAAATGAAAAACTCTCCCTGCAGAATTTATTGTACTCTTTCAGCTATTATGGGTTTCATTACAGATTTCTACTCCAACGTGTTATTCTTTGTTTTATTTTCAAAATGTGGCTTTAAAAATGGCTTTCTGGAAACCTCTACATTTGCATGAATCCAAATGAAACTCTTCTCTGTCTGCTGTCATCTTTCTGCTTAGCAGCTTGTTACATATTTTATAGGGTTAGGACATGATTAACAATGGACTTGTCTATAGCAGTCCATAAAACAACAAAATCAATGGCAAGGCTCAGCAAAGCAAACAGTCTTTTAAATATTTGGTTTTATAGGTTTTAAATGACACATTCTAAAAGAAATGCTATGATGTAGATGAGGATGCACCTACAGTACCACTGACTGAGGACAACCTGACAGCTGGCTGGATTCTGTGTGAGGAATGATCCCTACATAGCTCTTCAACATTCTAATATTCAACTGGGACATCAAATGTCCTCCTGCATATCATCCCAAATGGAGGGAGAAGATGATGGAGGGAATTAAAATGGTACAACTGCATAATTGCTACATCAATAAATCAAGCTGCTTAAGACATCAGAAAATGAATAAGTTTCATAGTTGTGGACTATAGAGGACACATTTGAAATCCAACCATGCATCCTAGATCCAAATGAAATGCAATCATACACACCAGAACAGGCATCAGCAGAGAAAAAGAGGTTCTGTTCAATTTAGAGAACTAAAGAAAAAATAAATGGTAGATATTTCCAAAGGAGATCAAAGTGTAGTGAATGACTGGTGCATTTCAAAATGGAAATTCTTCAAGCACATAGCTCTAGAATTCACATAATTGCATAATTAATTACCATAAAATATAATGAAGTTAAAGTATAAAATATTGTCTTTGGGGCTGGGAAGGTAGCTCAGTGGTAGAGCAGTTGCCTTGCATGCCTGAGGCCCTGGGTTCAATTCCTCAGCACCACATAAGCAAAAAGAAAAAAAGCCGAAAGTGGACTGTGGCTCAAGTGGTAGAGCGCTAGCCTTGAGCTGAAGAGCTGAGGGATAGCGCCCAGGCCCAGAGTTCAGGCCCCGCAACCAGACCCCCCCAAAAAAATAAATAAATAAATAAAATAAAATATTGTCTGATAAATGTTAACTCAATGATGGACTGAGAGGTATTTTGAGATCACAAAGTATTTAAACAAAAATAAAAACAACAAAATAGGGACACATGCCTGTAATCCTAGTTACTTGGAAGGCAGAGATTAGCTCAAGGCCAGCCCAGGCATAAAAGTTCATGAGACACTATATCTTACCCAGTGGCTAAGTAGAGCATGCCTGGCATTCTCAGTTCCCTGAGGAAACACAAGTAGGAAGATTGCAGTCCAGGCTGGCCAAGCATAAAGTGAAAGGGATTCAATCTTGAAAACAGCTTATGAAAAGGGGGATAAAGACACAGCTCAAGAGGAAGAGCAGTTGTTTAGCAAGTGTGAGGCCCTTAGTATCACTAAATATGTATGCATATATACATACGAGACATCACATAGTCTAATTATTGGGGTTAAAAAGTATAAAGTTCATTACATAGAATACTGGGTTTAAACACATTGAAAAATCAATCTTTCCTCAGGAAAATTTAAGTTTAAAAAATCTTTCCAAAGTGGCTTTTAAAAAGCCATCACTATTATATAATTAAATGCTGCATATAATCAGATGATGAGAAAATGAAATCTCACTCATTTAACAAAAGCTACTTTTTTTTAAATGAGGAGAACAAATAAAGAATGTCAGTTATCTGGATTTTCAAGAGAAACCAACACTTCCTACAACCAGATACTTCTCTTCTGCAAAGAATAAAAACTGCATTTTGAAGCAACCATCATGATAAAACCCAGAAACCAAAATCAAGACCTACCCAGTGTTTACAGAGTACTGCCCATGATTTTTTCATGTTAACATTATGTTAAAGTTTAAAAGAAATAAAATCCATCCTTTTAGCATATCGTTTTATTGAATTTAAAAGATGCATAGACTCATGGACTTGCCATATAACAACCACAAAGGTTTATCACTCCAAAATAGGCCCTAATATGTTGTCATTCTGTAGAGAAATTCTGATCCCAACTCTCTCCCTGGAAAACATTGTTCTTCCTTTCAGTACTATGCATTTTCCCCCCACAAAATGACATGTAAATGAAGTCATATCATATGTAATCTGTTGAATCTTATTTCTTTTAACTAGCATGAAATACTTAAGATTCATCCAGACTATTACACCTATCAATCACTCATTTTTTTTATTGGTGAGTTGTATTCCATAATAGATTCGTATCACAATTTGTCTATCTGTCTGCCAACTGAAGGGGCACTAGGGTTAAATCCAGTTTTTGTCAGCTATTAATAATGTTGTTGCAAATACTATTATTCAGGTTTTTCAGAAACATAAGTCTGCATTTTTCTAAGGAATAGAATAGCAGGCATATTAAATATAGCTTGATATAGCTTGATAAGAAAATGCCAAACATTTCCCTCAAGTGGCTGGGCCATTTGCAGCCCCACCAGTATAGTCTGAGAACTACACATGTCTTTCCTCCTTGCCAAGATTGGTACTATAGGAGCTTTACTAAAAATCTTCACTATGATTTCAATTTGCATTTCCCTCATAACTAATGTCAGGCATCTTTTCATCTTTTCTTCCTTTGATGGAAGTACATGGTCAAATCTTAGGCTTTTTTTTTTTCCCAGTCCTGGGGCTTGAACTCAGGGCATGAGTACTGTCCCTGAGCTCCTTTTGTTCAAGGCTAGCACTCTACCACTTGAGCCACAGCAGTACTTTTGTTGTTGTTTTTTCTGTGATTAATTGGAGATAAAAGTCACATGAACTTTCCTGCTTGGGCTGACTTTGAACCATAATCCTCAGATCTCAGCCTCTGAGTAGCTAGGATTATAGGCATGGGCCACCAGCACCCAGCAAGCAAATCTTTGTCTTCAAAAAAAATTGTTTTAGTTGTCTCTACTTATTGTTGAGTTTTAAGAGTTCTTTATATAGCTGGTGCCAGTGGCTCACATTTGTAAAACTAGCTACTATGAGACTGAGATATGAGGATTGCAGTTCATAGCCAGCCCAGGCAGGAAAGTCCATAGGAAAGACTCATATCTTCACTATACTACCTAAAAAGCCAGAAGTAGAAAGTGAAGTTGTGGTTCGAGTGGTGCAACACAAGCCTTGAGCAAAAAGTAGCTCAGGGACAGTGTCAGACCCTGAATTCAAGCCCTAGGACTGGCATGTATACACATATACACAAACACATAAACACACATACACACACATGCACAAACACATGCATGTATGAAGAGTTCATTATATATTCTAGATTCAAATCCTATGCTACATATGTGATTTGTAAATATTCTTACCCTTGTATATTGTTTTACACATCTTCATATCTTCTCAAATATCAGTTTGCTTTTTAAGTCATTCTCTGGCTCAAATCTTTTGCTAGAGCTTTACATTAAATTATGTGACATAGCATTATAATAAGCATTCTGAAGGACAAAAAAAAAACTGTGACATGACACCATACAACTATTAAGAACAATTTGGAGAAGGTGACATTTCAGCTCAGATCCAAACAATAAAAAGCCAGAAAAAAAAAAGAATATCCAGGTACCGAGAGACAAGCAAAGCAAAATCCTGGAAGAGAGAAAACTAGGCAAGCTCGAGGAAGAGAATTGTGGCTAGAGCTCAATGAGAGATGAACCCCAAAGAGAGATACCTAGGCAAGCTCATGGAAGGGAAGGTAGTCTGTTGTGGCTCAGTTCAATGAAAGATGCATAAACGAGAATGAAATGAGAATTTAAGATCTTACAGGCCTCAGAGAAGTTTGAAGGTATGATACCAGTGAAGGTTTTTCAGCAGAGAGTAACTTAATCTTCCTTAAAATGTGTCTGGCTACCAGAGAAAGAATTAGAAAGTCAGCAAAGACCAGTAAGGGGTCTACTGCAAAAGGCAAGGACCATGCTGCTGTCAGCTGGAATAGCGGCAATGCCGATGAACTGCAGTGGACAGATGCAGAATATGTCCAGAAGCTAAACCTAACAGCACTTACCCATGGACTAAAATGTGGAGAAAACACCAAAGGATCAAGGGTGACTCTGAGGCTTTGGGATGAAAAGAGAGAATGGCTAACACTAATGTTTATTGAGATGGAAGAGAATGGACCAAACATTAATTTGAGATCACCATTTGGGACATGTTAAATTTCAAATCCCTGAGACATCCCAGCAGATATTTCTAATCAGAGGATGGGAACACAAGGAAGAGCCTAGAGCAGAGAAATAAATTTGAGAATTAGATACACATATTTAGAAGAGAGGAGAATATAGATAGAGAAAATAGAGGAATTAAGGTCAAACCCTCAGGACTCTGACATTATGTGAAATATAACCTCACATCCCTCTCTCTCTCCCTCAACTTGGGTTATGACTGCTTCAAGTGCACAGATCATGTCTTTTTCATATCTGTGTCTAACAAATTGTAGTGTCTGATATTTCATAAGTGCTAAACAAGTGTTTTAGATTCACACAAGCAAAATATGTGAAAATGGTATCCCAGTATACAAGATGTACAAGGATTAAAAGATAAGACACTTTAAGGAGACTGGAGTCCAAAAATAGGAGCCTTAGATATATTTGTAATTTGTCATGTTAGGACCAATTTCAAGATTCTTTAATTTTCATTTCCTACCTGCAAAATGAGTTCTTTTATATGAGAGTTTAAAAGGGAACAGGATAGATGACTGGGCTTAACTGAGATAAGATGTCTTTAAGATTTGATGATCCAAGTATGAATAACTCTGGGTGTTTCTAAGAATGCAAAGGACCCACCACTGCCTGTCACTGCCAACAATTCCCTTCCTATTTAACTGGCCCCACTGAAAGATGAAATTAGACTCAAAAGAATCTACTATGTTGAATACAAACTATACAATTTGTGGGTGGGGATAGAAGGGAAAAACTCGAAAGTGGTGGCATTGTCCAAAAAGAAATGTACTCCTTATCTGACTTATGAAATGGTAACCCTTCTGTACATCCCCTCTATAATTCAATTTTTAAAAATTTAAAAAGATAAACTGGATGCCTGTGGCTCATGCCTGTAATCCTAGCTACTCAGGAGGCTGAGATCTGAGGATCACGGTTCAAAGCCAGCCCGGGGAAGGAAAGTCCGTGAAACTCTTATCTCCAATAAACCACTAGAAAATTGGAAGTGGTGCTGTGACTCAAGTGGTAGAGTGCTAGCCTTGAGGCTGAAGAGCACAGGCCTCCAAGTTCCATTACCAACCATTAAAAAAAAAAAGGTAATCCACTTTGACACTAAATTCTCCACTTGACAATTTGACAATTTAGGTTGTTACTATTTTTTTTTTTAGGGAAGGAGGCTTACTAGAAGCATAATCCTCAGATTCCAGGCTCCTAAGTAACTAGAATTACAGGCATGAGCCACTGACACCCTACTTGGAACATGTTACTTTTACTTCCTCTTCATTCATAGAAGACTCCTATTCTAGACAATACAGCTAGCTATAAGGTGGGGAACTTCTACCAGACTAGGCTCCTGAGAGACTATTTTTTATGCTAAGTTTTATTCTAAGTTTTGAGGTTTTATTTTTGTTATTACAACATAGGTTAGCCTCTTCTTACCAATAAGCCTTCATGGTTGAAAATCATGTCTACAGTAAGGGTACTCAGAAGGAGGTAAATTCACAGACTAACTTTTATCAAAGGATCCATTTTACATACACAAATATACATTTGCAAATACAATGATTCCCAAAGACCAATTCCTTTAAAGTAGAGGCCAACATTCAGTCTTGAATTCTAAAAGAGCCATTTTATTATTATTACTCCCAAACTGGCTTGTCTGTTGTGACTGAGAACATTAAACAGACTTTTAACTTTGTGTTGTTTCATTTGTCTCATCATTTTTAGATCATCTCAATCAAGTTACAATGCAATATCAACCAGAAAACCAACTGATTTAGCCACAAACTAGCAAAAAAGGAACTGAAGAGAATGGAGGGGGTCCACACCAAAATAATTTGTTTAGAGAGGTGATACGTTTGCTTATATGTTAACGCTAAGTCAACAGCCTCCTGCATTTGTAACACTAAATTCTAAGGCTCTGCGTCTAAATCTTAAACGGTCAGAAAATGCAAACAATCTTATTTGTATATAAGCTTGGCTGTGTATTTAAAGGTTGTGTTTTCTTCCTTTCTAGTATCACAGCAATCATCAAATAGTAGGATCCAAGAGATGATAAAGCAGACTGCCCCTATGTCATTTCCACTCAGGAAGCTGACAGTGCGTTGCTATTTGGTTTTGGTTGGTAACATTGGTCTGAATATCATTATGCATGCTGCAGTTTCGTATTTATTTCCCCTTCCAAGAGAAAAGGAAAAAGGATTTACTAGGGTAATATAAGAACAATGGTACATTCTAATAGCTAGTGAATGTATAATAAACAAAAAGAAATGTTTCTCCTATACCATATAGACACAGCCAGTCCATGGAATTTGTTACATTTCATAATCAGAGCTTTTTTAAAAAAAAAAGCTAGATAACTACTAAATACTTGATGAGATCTTTATTTTCATCTGTGTAACCATTGTGAATGAATTTTGTGCTTCAGGAAATCATCTTCCGGTCCTGAATGGATCTCTCCCACTCACCTTGTTTGCCCTCTGGAGGCAAAGAGACTGACAGCTTTACAACTGCAGACCTCAGTGTCTCCAGTATGAATACCTTGGGCAAACTGAATGTACCCATAGGTCCTAAAAAATCTCTTCAAGACTAATCAAAACCCTAAGCTTCATAATTCCACTCCTTCCTTTTTCCCATTTTTGTTAGACTGTATCGTCTCTAGTCAATTCTCCATCTTTTTTTGGAGGGGTGGTCTACTGGAGTTTCCTTGGCTTGCATGCTAGGCTGGTCCTTTACCATTTGAGTCATGCTTACAGATCACATATTTGCAGGTTAATTCAGAAATAGAGTTTTGGGAACTCTTCTGCCTGAACTTGCCTTGAACCTTGAACCTCTTGATCTCAGATTCCTCAGTTGTTACGAGCAAAATGGAGCTTCTCTCCTTTTTTTGGTTATGCTGGCTAAGGGTTTTATCAATCCTGCTTATCTTTCAAAGAACCAATTTTTTGTTTGTTTCACGGAGTCTTTGCATATGCTTTTCAATCTCCATTTCATTAATTTCTTCCCTCATTTTTATTATTTCTTTCTGGCTGTCACTTTGCAGGTTTGGCTAGTTCTTGTTTTACCAGGAGCTTGAGGTGTATCATAAGGTTATTTGAGAGCTATCTTTTTGATGTAGGTGTACATACCTACACATTTTTTCTTAGCACTTCTTTTGCTGTGCCTCAAAGGTTGTGGTAACTTATACTCTTATTTTCATTATATTCTAGGAGTGTGTGTGTGTGTGTGTGTGTGTGTGTGTACGTGCGTGTACGTGCGTGTGCTCGTGCACATGTTGGTCCTGGGATTGAACTCAGGTCTTAGGTATTTTCCTTGAACTTCTTTTGCTCAAGGCTAGCACTCTATCACTTGAGCTGCAGCTCCATTTTTGGCCATTTTTTTTTTTTTTGGTCCATCGTGGGGCCTGAACTCAGGGCATGGGTGCTGTCCCTCAGTTCTTCAGCTCAAGGCTACCACTCTACCACTTGAGCCACAGCACCACTTTTGGGTTTTTCTGCTTATGTGGTGCTGAGGAATTGAAACCAGGGCCTCATGCATGCAAGGCAAGCATTCTACCACTGAGCCACCTTCCCAGCAACCCCCCTCCTCTTTTAAGTAGATAAGAGTCTCACAAACTTTCCTCCTTGGACTTTGAACCACAGATCTCATATCTCAGCCTTTGAGTAGCTAGGAGTATAGGCAGGAGCCACCAGTACCTGGCTATTCTAGGCATTAAAACACACACACACACACACACACACACGCACGCACGCACGCACGCACGCACGCACCCTCTTATTTCTTCAATGATTCATGTGTTGGAATACTTTCCACAATTTTTTGTTGTTATTCATTTCTAGTTTTATTCCATGGTGGTCCGATGAAATACAGTGAATGCCAATCCAATTCCTTTGGGGGAGGAGGGCATTACCCCAGGGTATGAACACAGGGCCCCTGCCCTCTTGCTTACCCAGTGTTCCACCTCTTGGCTGGTTAATTTGAGATGCAGTCTTATAGACTATTATGCCTGGCTGGCTTCAGGCATGATCCTCCGGTCTCAGACTCCTGAGTAGGTAGGATTACAAGAATAAACCAACAGCTCTGGGCTCCAATCCCTTCTTAGGTAAAGTAGTTTTTGCTTGTTATTTTAACAGCTTTATTGAAATTTCATCGAAACAAACAGCATGTATTTGAAGTGTCCAATATGACCTTTTTGGGGGGGAGGAGGGTCATGGGGCTTGAACTCAGGGCCTGGGTGCTGTCCCTTAGCTTTTCACTCAAAGCTAGCACTCTATCACTTTGAGCAACAGCACCATTTCCAGTTTTCTCGTGGTTAATTTGGAGATAAGAGTCTAATGGACTTTCTTGCCTGGGCTGGCTTTGAACCATAACCCTCAGAACTCAACCTTCTGAGCAGCTAGTTCCTGACAATCATCACAATGATTTTACTCAATGATTAATACTCTGTGACCTCACTAAATTCACTGATTAGGTTTAGCTCCTTTTTAGTAGATTCAACTTTCTACATAGACAGTAATGATATCTAAGAATATTTCTCTTCCTTATCTGTTCTGCATGAGATAGAACTTCCAGGAAAAGTTAAATGGAATGGAGAGGAATGGATATTCCTGATGCTTTTCTGATGTGCAGGGTTGGGAGGTGGCGCAGGGGTGGGGGTGGCACATGGAGCATTCAAGCTTTTGCCACTAAGTATTAAGTTAGCTGTTCTTTTTTTATGTTTTAGGAGGTTTTCATCAATTTCTCATTTGTTGAAACTACTGACTGAGAAGGAGTGTAGAATTTTATAGTCATTTTACTACCTTTATTGCAATAACATAATTTTACTTAGTGGATATTACAGGCTTAATTTGCACTCCACCCTAAGTCACAGGTTGCAGTCCCAAGACCCCAGAACCCCAAGGTGCAATTGAACCTGGAGAGAGAGCCTCTGAATAGGCAATTACACTAAAATGGGACCACTGGGATGAGCTCTAATTCAATATGACATTGTTCCTTATAAAAGAGGTTAGACAGAACACAGATAGCCACATACAGAGAAGAAAAACCAAGCAAAGATGCCTCAGAAGAAATTCCATTTGTCAATATTGTGATCTTGGGATTTCTATCCAAGAGAAGTAGTTTTTTGTTGTTTTTTCTTTGCTTTGCTTTGTTTTGTTTTGTTTTTCTAGTAATAAAGTTTGAACTCATAACTCAGGGTTTTGTGCTTGCTCATCTTCCTTGCTCTATTCGACTGGCATTCTACTACCTGAGCCAGGTCTCAAGCCCTGCTTTTGCTGGTTATTATGCAGACAGAGTATCTCTGCCCAAGCTGTCTTTGAACTGTGATCTTCCAAATCTCAATCTCCTGAGTAGCTAAACATACAGACAGGGGCCACCAGAATACACCCTAAATTTGTGTGTGTGTGTGTGTGTGTGTGTGTGTGTGTGTGCGTGCGCGCACATGCACACATGTGTCTAAAGCATCTATAGTGTTTTGTCAGGACAATCCTAGCAAACTAACACAATTGTTAATACAGTAAACTATGTATTGATTTTGAACATTAAACCAGTATTGAATTCTAGGGGGGAATAAGCCACTTGATTTTGATACATTGTTCTTCTTATGAATATACTGATTCAATTTGCTAAGCTTTGGCTAATATGTGTTCTATGAGGGGTACTGGTGTAATTTTCTTTTCATATAATATTTCTTCCTGGTTTTGAATTAGGGTAATTCTGGCCTTAAAATGTAATAAGAATTTTTTTTACTGTATTCTATTTTTTTCTAGAAGAGTTTGTATAGTGGTCTCATTTCTTTCTTAAATAGGCTAGGTTGAACCTAACGCCATCTAGGGGAAAGCTTTTAGTTTATATTCAATAAAGACATGTGACTATTCTAGTTTTACTTCCTGTGTGACTTAGACAGTTTTTGTCTTTCCATAAATTTGTCCATTACAACTAACTTGTCTGAATGATAAAGCTGTTAATAATATTCTTCATTTCTCTTTTAATGACTATAGAATCTGTAATGATGTCAGCCTTTTTCAAGCTAACTGAAACTCTAAGTTCTGTACTTCTTTTTCTTCCTTAAAAGGCAAAGTGGGCTTTTGTTTTTGCCTGTAGTATAAGTCAGCTATAGAAAATGGGTAAAATAGTTTGAGTATGTACTCTATCTCTGGCTGAATTACTACTTTTAAAATACAAATATAAAGGTAGAAAAGCCAAAGTCAGAGGTGTGCAGAAAGGTTGCTAATATCCAAGCACGAGTGGGTACCCTGAATAAACATAACCAGCAATACTTGCCACTAATTTTTAAAATATAGCATTTTTCAATATTTTTAAGGAAGCTAGAAGATCTGAAATACTTCTCATGTCCAGAATAGCCATAATATTGATAAATGAAAAATACAAAAATACAAGAGTAGTAACACACCAGTAACCAAGCAAATGTACAAAGCCACTGAACTCCAATATGTCAGAACATACTAAACCAAAATGACGGTTTTTTCTATATATGTTATTAATTAAAACATAAAGCCAGAATTGTAGAAATAGAAGCTATTAAGATAAATCATATACACATACAGAGAGAGGGAAAGAGGGAGAGAGAAGGGGGAGAGAGAGAGAGAAACTGTCAGAAAAGGATCCATTCTACTTTTTCCTTTTTAGTTTTGCTTTCCAGAAATTATTAGGTGCTTTTCTTCTACACACACACACACACACACACACACACACACACACACAATCCTGTGCATGCCCACCTGTCAATCTACATAACAGGTTGACTATCATCTTCACATAAACAAAATTATTTGTCTGTTTCTGAATTTATGTTCTGTTAGCATTTCTGCCTACAAATATCTCAGTAATAAATCCAGCACAAACATCTCAGAAGTCATGCTTATCTACATCAGGTTACAATACCAATATAGATACTAATCAAGAATACTAGGGAAAGCTAGGCACTGGTGACTCATGACTGTAATCCTAATACTCAGGACACAGGGACGCTGAGATCTGAGAAGCAATGTTTAAAGCCAGCCTAGGCAGAAAAGTTTCCAATTAATCACTAAAAAGCCAGAAATGGAGCTGTGGCTCAAGTGGTAGAGCACCAACCTTGAGCACAAAAGCTCAGGGACAGCCCCAGACTGAATTCAAGCCCCAAGATTAGAACCAAAAAAAAAAAGAAAGAAGAATACCAGGGATAGTTTAACTCAAGCCACGGAAAATTAGAGTTGTAATAAATCTTCTAAGTAATGTCTTCTTGTAACGGTAGCTCAACTTTGCAAGGTGGACTGAAACCTAACCTACCACACACAACATGGCTCCACATTTCGACCTTCCTCCTGACAAAGCCACTTTGATATCTTGCTAGCAAATTCAACTTTAGTATGCTCATGAGATTCATCTATCCAAACAACAAAAAAGGTGCTTTATCTTCTCTCCTCTGACTTCTCTATTTCTATTCTGGCTCCACAATTACAAGAACTTAAAATTTCAACCACATTTGAATCTTACTCCTCCATTTGCCTCCAAACTTCTCTGCTTAGTAACAGTTGGCACTCTTTGTAGATTATATTCCAAGATGCCTTTCAAACCTGACCTTTTTTTCATACTTTCACACTCAGGCCCTTATATACTCAGGTATAATTAACATATAATAAACTGTCTGAATTTAAAGTGGATCTACTTTAGTTTGCTGTAGGTAATTCCAAATAGGTGCTCCAAGCTCTACTCTTTCTGTACCCTCTAGCCCTCAATCTAATCTATTTTGTTTATGGCTTCCCGAAACACATTCTAAAACACAGTTCTAGCTGGGTGTTTTCCTAGTGTTTTCTCCTCACCAGACTCAGTTGCATGGTACACAGTCAGATCTCAATGTCAATTGCTACAATCTCCCTACATATCTGACCTTCATTTAGGTCAAACAAAAGTCATTATTCTAAATGTCTTTTTCTATATCTGAGAAATACATTTTATCTCTTCTGTCTAAATAAATGCTAGGTGTTTTCCAAAGCCTAGTGTAAATAGGTTTTTAGAAGCCTTCTCTGATCATTCATGCAAATATGAGCTCCCTTCCACTAGACTCTGATTTCACTTAATACTACTACTTTATTAGACTTATTTTGCATCTACCATACAGCCAGCTCTTTAAAGGCATGATTTATATTCTATTTCCCTCTCTAATTCTCATGATTTCCTTAGATAGCTCTTAAAATTCAATTCAAAAGAGATTAGACTCTCATCTATGTACAGTTTGCCTCTGAAGACTCAGAGAAGACACTCAAACCTTTAGTTAAAAAGTCAATGAAAGACTATCACACTATCATTACAAAAGCTTCCTTAAGAACAGAACAGTTACAAATAGAAATACAGTTTCTATACTTCTATTCAAAGGGTATTTGGCTGACTCTTTCTGAGCAAAGTTTCCTTCAGCCTTATACAAACTATGTAACTTTGTCTACATTGGGAAAACCCTAGAAGAAAAACCCTAGAAGATAGATTTGGAACTCAATGAAAGAATGAAAGAGATAATTCCACTCCTTACTAAGAAAATAAAACAATTTATTTCTATGTTTTTAAAAATCTAAAGCTACATCTAAAAAAAAAACCACAAAACCACTTATTCAGAAAAGTATGACTGGCAACAAGCAAACATTCTGAATGAGGTAAAAGCAATGGACGGTTTAGCTCACCATTTACCACTGACATTTGATCAGGCTTCAAAGATCCCCTCGTTGTCAAATGGTCTCTGGGCCCTACTTATCCAGGTATGCTGAGTAATATGGAAAAAGGAGAACATGGTGTCTTAAAAAGTCCGCTCTTCAAGTATCCTGCATGACTTGTAGCATCATAATGTCTTCCTGAGGGGGACCATTATACATGTAGCATTAGCATGATTATTTATCTGAATAATTTTAATATGGACTGGGCAAATGATTGCTTAATTTTCTCCTTGAAAAAGATAAACTCTAATCCACAGCTGCATTTCTGCCCATACAGTAAAGTCTCACAGCCAGCTACCCTTTTGGTCTTGAGATATTTGGGAACCATATAAATTGTCTCTGTACAGAGCATTGTAATAGAAATGTCTCCAAATTTTCTTACTAGCAGGCTTTTCCTCAAGAAACAAAAAACGCCAGTGTAAAAACCTATAAACCAAACTGTTTCACCTAACACCAACAGTTTAAAAAGAAGAAGAAACAATATTTATTTAGTGAGTAGTAAATTTCAATTCCTTATTAAAGACATAAATATGTTTTGTTGCCAGTAATCATTAAAGGCTCTGCAGATTGCATGCTTTGCAGTTGTTACATGGGCTTTGTTTTCCTTTCCACAGGAACAGAAAAACATAACCAAAGGATGAGAAAAAATAAGAAGGTAGAGAACCTCACCATGAAATGCAGCTCAATTTTCACACTTGTCATCCTATCCAGCACAGCCACATGCAATGTCTAGCCAAGCTTAACAGAAAACACCTGTGATCCATGCCACAGAACTTCCTACTAACCAAAAGAAGACGCCTTGGTCTTGAAGATGGAAGCCCTGGCTGAAGACTCCAAGGAGTCATGTACAATGTCCTGTCTGTGGATAAAAATGTTGATGAGGGAGTGCTGGTTCTATTGTGACTCAGGAAAAATTTCGGACCTTTTGGAAAACCTTAATTACTCAGTTTTCATTCCATTCATCCTAATGATCTAGTAGTTAGCTTTTGGAAAAATCTGTATCATTTTAACTCAAACATCTCTGACATTTCTAACTAAAAGAGCCACCAAGAGAAGTGGTAGAGGGCGTAGTTACATACAGTAAGGAGATGAAGGCTTGGTAAGCAGTGTGCTGATAATAAAACATCCTTTACCTTCCATCTGCTCACTTAGTCAGGCCAAGCACAATGCCAGCAAGTCAAGTGTTACCTATCTCAGAGGTCCTATGATTCACTAGAAAGAGAAGTTTCCAAGATTCTTTTGCTACATTAAGATTCTTAGATGTTGCTGTTGTAGTTAAAACTAAAGCTACCAGCACAACTATGTTTATTGCAGCATTATTTACCATAGCTAAGATATGGAATCAACCCAGATGCCCCTCAGTAGATGAATGGATCAAGAAAATGTGGTATATATACACAATGGAATTCTATGCCTCCATCAGAAAGAATGACATTGCCCCA
>NW_012267336.1:1109573-1183328 GCF_000151885.1 Dipodomys ordii | reverse complement strand
CAAAGGAGGAGGCTGCAATGCTTGGTAAGAAATGTACGCATTATCCTGCCCATGCAATTGTAACCCCTCTGTACAGTATGTTCACAAATAAAATAAAAGAAAAGAAAAAAAAAAGAAAAAAAAATATCACAGATGATAGCCTTTGGAGAACTGGGGAGCCATGTAAATACAGGATGGTAAACTTAACACAGCAGCACTATTTTAACAGCACAACCAATAGGCTTAATTTTCTGCAAATGTGACTGATTGGCTGATTGAGATAGCATCTCATTACTAGCCTAGGCTGTCTTCATCCAAAATGGTCCTCAGCTGGCCACCCTATCACAGCCTCTCAAGTGACGGGATTACAGGCCTGCATGACTACTCCAAAGTAGGCAGGTATTTTAAACAAGTTGAAGTGTTTTTTTCATTTATGAACATGGCTATTAAATGTCAGTATACCCTTGTAAAGTGACAAAAGCCCAGATCTAAGCAGCTAATTTGGAGCCACAGTACACTTTTCAATTGGCCAACAAGTTATGTGTCTAATACAAAGATGAAGTAATATAGCTTGCTCACCCAGGAAATCAGATGCACTAGGGTCTGAATAACTGTGTAACTAGAACTAACAATTAATTTACTCCCCACCCCCTCAGTTTTCTTAAGAAAGGACAGGACTAGAGCTGAGAATTCAATACAAGGTGCCTGTGACTTACAGAACTGAAAGCTGATCAAAACAATCCGAAGAAATTCTTCCAAAGTCTTAAACCAATCATCCTGTAAGTCAGCTCCTGCATCTAAGGACACTCAGAGAAAGATATCAACATGCTGCTTCTGAGAATAATGTTCCTTCATTACCAAAAAGAAGATCCAGCTTATGTTACTTCTGCCCCCATTTAATAAACATTTTTGAAAGAAAAATAAAGCCATAACAATGGCCTCTTTTGAGCTGAATATATTTGCACTTTAAATCCTCTATAAACCAGTTAGAAATATGGAGAATACAGGAATAACAGAGCTTCCCTGAACAGTCTACAACATTCCACATTGTCTTTGCAGAGAACATATTATATGTAGATTTTCTGCAAAGCATTCTGAAAATTCCATAAATCCCATCCTGCAGGGGTTTCATTTTCCTAGTCTTTCCACCATGCTTGCATTCCTAGCCCCTCTAAATATATGCTGCAATACCAGCATTTCCATAGACAAAGCACTGCACACTAATAAAACAACACTGTTTACATACAGTGCAAATATATAACATATTTTTAGCGTAGGTTATGAGCAATATTTTTAGATGGATGGAGCCTGCAGTGATATTAGTAACAAACTTCTACTGTAAATTAGTGGCCTAAATAGAAATTTATGTACCATAAAACCCAGCATGAAACAATAAGTTAGAAATATTTAAATAACATTTTACAGAGCGTTAAGCAGCAAGTACAATTGTGTCAGGCTGAGTTGTTACTGAAAGGGGAGTGGTGCTGTCATAGAAAGGTGCCCAAGCAGCAAAAGACAAGTCCTTTGTCTTAAAATGGTGTATGACCTCCCTATACATTGTGCCTTACTAACATATCAGAGGTAGCCCACATCTTAAAAATACATTAACAATCCACAGAGAAAAAACTGTAAATTGTATGACTACAAGACCAAAAGGTACCCACGTGAGTTGAGGTGGATTCATATTTTCACTCATTTTCTAAAAAATATGTGAGGCCTTGTATCTAGATTTGGCTTTCTAAGATCATAATCTTGTTCAAGTATAATCAAGCCCATTCTTGCATTCACAGAGCAAAGGATATTTCTATTATTTCTTCAGAAAGACCAGTTTCCAATTTAAATTTATCTCCGCAATTCTGCAAAATACAAGCCTTTGAACACTATGTTCAAAATCTAATATTGCAAGCTTGATACTATGGTTGGATCTGGATAATATGAAGACACAGGTACTTTTAAATTTTGTCACTTGTTTTTCTGAAATTATGGAAGTGAAGGTTGCTGGGAAGAGATACGGCTAAAGAGGCAGGAAGTGGGATATATTTCCCCCTTTAAAAAGAATGAAGATGTGCCATGCCAGAGATTTACTAGTATTGGAATAGCAGAATGTCACAAATTCAAGAGAAAAATAAAATAATGGCTTTATTTTTCTATTTATCTACACATCAGAAAAATAAATCAGCCTTAAAAAGGGGGGGGGAGCTCAGTTTGGTGACCGTCATTCATGCCTGTAATACTAGCAACTCAGGAAACTGAGATCTAAGGATTAGAGTTCAAAACCAGCCTGGGCCGGAAAGTCCATGAGACCCTTATCTCCAATTAACCACCAAGAAGCCAGAAGTGGAGCTGTGGCTCAAATGGCAGAGCACTAGCCTTGAGAAAATAAGCTCAGGACAACACCCAGGCCCTGATTTCAACACCCCCCCCCCCCCCGACACACACAGTCTTAAAGTTCTCTGATGCATGAATAATGTCCACATATACAACAGTAACAATATGGTTTGTTTCATTAAGGCAAGAAATCGGTACTGGTATGCTGGGTCTATTCAATGGATTTTATTCAACTTTTCATCCTTAAATCTCAATGCTTAAGGTGAAATTCATCATATGTCAATGATCTAACTTAGTTCTTAGCCTAACCATTTCTGTCAACAATATTTTTATCCTATCGACCATCTAAATTAAAGCCCCATCAATCATTTCTGATCCTCTTCTCCTACACTTAGAGGCCTAGAATGACTTATTTTTCATTCTTCCACACAACAAGAACAGTGAGAATGAAACAATCAGCCCCCTCATGGGGGTTATAGTTTAGTGTGGGAGACATTTGTGTCATTACAAATTAATTGTGAGAAGTGCTTTAAAAAAATACTTGGTCTCTATAAAAGAAGCACACAAAGAAGTTGAGATACAGAGAGATATGGTTAAAGGGGCATTCCTTGGTTAGTGAAAACTGAGATGTAAGTCGTTGGATGAGGAATAACCCAGGAAGGCAAGCAAGAGGAAAACCCTGGAACCAGGAAAGAGGACAGCATATTTTAGAAACTGTAAAGTCAATAAGCCTGGTGATAATAAATGGGCAACGGCTTTCCAGGTACTATTTAGAGGTTGGGTTTGATGTGATGTTGCCATACAATGGGGAGCTTAAAGGATTATGTATAAATCAGACAGGATCTGATTTGTATTTGCTAGTTGCTGGGTAGAAAATGGAAGGAATCACGAGTGAAAATGGGGAAACAGGCATGAGGCTAATCCAACAGTTCTAGAAAAAACTGAGACTGACTTCTAGTAATAGAAGCCATCTTCATTCCCAGGGTCCATTGAATGAATCAAAACAAAAATGGGGGCTAGGAATGTGGCTTAGCATGCATGAAGCCCTGGGTTCGATTCCTCAGTACCACATAAACAGAAAAAGCCAGAAGTGGCGCTGTGACTCTAGTGATAGAGTGCTATCCTTGAGCAAAAAGAAGCTCAAGAACAGTGCCCAGGCCCTGAGTTCAAGCCCCAGGATGGCAAAAAAGAAAAAGTTATCAGAATCAATTCTCATAACTCTTTTTGCATATTTCCACCTGTTCCACAATAGAGGCAGCCTCTACTACCCACTCTGCTTTGGTGATAAGCTTCATGCTTGCTAGACAGGAGCTGTACCTCCAGCCCCTTTCTGTATTGGTTATTTTTAAAGTAAGGTGTTACTTTATGCTTGTATTAGTTAAGCTAGGATCTTCCTATTTGTGCTTCCCTATGTGTGTGAGAATGACAGGCATGTACCACTGTACCCAGACAGGTTGAGATGGAGTCTCATGAATTTTCATACCCAGGATAGCCTTCAGCTTTGACCCCAAACCTCTGCCTCCCCAAACATTACATGATTGACTGCAGCTCAGTCTCTTTCTCAGACATATTCTTTTTTTTTTTATTGTGAGGATGCCGTACAGAGGGGTTACAATTACATGGGCAAGGTAATGAGTACATTTCTTATCAAGCACTGTTGTATTAGTTTTCTACAGTCAAATTCTTATTAAACATTATGATTAAGAAAAAAAATAGACCATATCTAATGCTTTCAGTAAGTTTAAACTACTCACCTGCCTCATTCAATTCTATATGAAAGTAGAAGCATACTTTTTAAACAATTAGATAAGTAAAATTTATATGCAAAACTATTCATCACAGCATTGTTCATAACAGCAAAATAGAAATGATCTATATGATTTAATATAGAAAAAACAAATTATCTTTATATAACAAAATATTATGCAAAAGTATTTTCAAGGCATTTTTAGTAGCAAAGAGAAAAGTGAAATGATGTTAAATGAAAAGAGCAGAAATGAAACATAAATAGTACAGTCCAAAATTCAGTTTTTAAAAGGAACATATATAGACACATATACATCCTCCTAAAGAAATACCATTGTCAGAGTAATGATCTAAGGACAGGTGGTAATTTTTACTTTTCCAATTTTTTTTCCTACTAGAAAAATATTTACACTTGTAATATTTTTAGTTTTAGAAAAATCTCCTAGTAATGGTTACATTTTAAAAAGAAAAAAACTTCAGTCTATCTCCATCTTGCTCTTCCATTCAGTTTCCCATGGGCCTACTCTGCCATTGTGTACCTATGGCACATATTTGTTCTTCAGGATTGGCCTGGAAGGCTGCCCATACTCAACATCTACTCCACAGAGAACTCATATGACATAGCTGTAACATGAGCTGATTTGATTAATCAACTACTCTTCTGTGAGTTTTTGACATGTAACCAAAAGCACCAAACATAACACTGTATAAACAGGCATTAAATATTTGCAAAATAAAGAATTTATTCCAATACAAGGGCCACTGTTCACTTCTGAGAGAAATACAACATAATCTTCTGGGACTCTGCTATATGACCTAAAGCTGCTGCCATACTTCCTATTTTGAATCACAGATGATTAGGGGAGAAAGAGACCTAAAGAGTGTGACCCAACCCTGAGACTCAGAGGGTCCCTGGGAGAAGCAGTGGCAGTGGCACTGGCAGAGCCAGGACTGGAAATGCGAGGCTCTAGATTCCAGAAGTCTTCTGAAGTGCATCCTACACTCCTGACTCCAAGAGCTCTTCTCCTTAACTATTCAAAGTGATTTGGGACATTTCCATTTGATTTCTTGAATGTCCATTTGGCAGACAGAACATCATTAATCTAAGATTGTGATTGTGTTTTTCACTCCATATAATCCAACTATTGAATATCAAAGGCTCACTGTAAGTAAATGAAAATACTACTTTTAAAGCCTAACCATTAGGCACTTTAAAAATGACTTTCAAGCCAGCACAGCACTAAGGCCAGAATAATCTGATCACAAATTCCTCCTAGGCATATAAAATTAAAAGCATAATTCAGTGTACTTGGGAGGCTACATCTTCCCTCTTATACCCTGGAATGGATGATGTAGGTCTGAGTAAAGCCAAGGTGTAGGGTATATGTTCATGAACTGACGAGGAAAATAAGCTATTAACAGCTCCAGGAAGAGGTATTAAAGTCACTGATGAATAATTATTCTGATAAAACACTAAGATCCTATGAGGCTAGGCTGTGATTTGAGTTGACAACTTTGCTTATAAACATTAGTTGTAGGAAATACCAATTAATGGTTCATTAGAATCCTGCTATGCTCTGATACTGTCCAGATTCTGGCATTTCACGTCATGTCATCCACTTTTACCATACACACTTCAGTTTGATCACGGCAAAGGGGGTAAAAATTACTTTCAACCAAAAAATATACAAATAACAAAGGATTCATTTTACTGCTGTGAACTCTGACAATTTCCTCTTTGTATTAAAAAAGATAATAAGTGTCAAACCAGTTATTATGGCACATGACAGCTTCAGAATAGAGACAGCATATCTAGCTCACATATTCAACACAGGCACATGGGAAAAGAGCAAACAGTTTTTCTAACAGATTTCTCTGCTTCAATGCCAATATGGCAAATAATCATGCGAAAATGTTATTACTCTACCTAATTTTCCCTTGGAGCTTTTAAATAGAAACTTTTGTCAACTGATTTCTGAAATATGCACAGGAAACAAGTAGCAACAACACTAAGAGAGATCCTGTCAATGATGTACAGGCTTCAGTGAGGTGGCACCTGGGAGGGTGGGGTTTTCAAGATGATTAATAAGGGCTGCAGACCAGGCGGTGGTGCACAACAAAGGCAGATGTCTTTCCTAAAAGGGAAGAGCTCCTGAAATGGCATGAATTCCACTGAGGCAGAAGTTGAAGGCAGAAAAGGGAAACTATAATCTGGGATTTCTTCTCTAATCACTGGGGATGACAGTAAGAGGAGAAGAGAGCAATACAGATGGTGAAGGAATAGAACAAAATGAAGTACAAAGGACCCTAGTATCCTTGGAAGCAGGTGCTACGAGACCCCCAGTGGATGTCCTACATATGCTATGTGTTTCCTTATGCATACCTACAACAGAGCTTAATTTATAAATTAGGTACAGTGAGAGATTTAAAGCAATGATAAAGTAGAACAATTATAAAAGTGCACTATAATAAAAGTTATTTAAAATGTAGAATTTATTTCTGGAATTTTCAGACCATAGCTGACCACAACACTGATATCTGAGAACATAAAAGTTAACCACAGTTAACAGGACTGCTATAGCTAAAAGCCATTTTATTAGAAACCCGTTGGTTCACTTCAACTTGCATCTACCTACTACCTACCAAGTGCTATATGTAATGTCTGAATAAAGTTGAATACACATTGCTTATTTTACAAGACTAAATTCTTGTCTATAGCTTCCAATACCACACTCAAATGCAGGACTGAGCCAGATGCTGGTGGCTCACAGCTGTAATCCTAGCTAATGAGGAGGCTGAGATCTGAGGATCACAGTTCAAAGTCAGCCCAGGCAGAAAAGTTACACACACACACACACACACACACACACACACACACACACACACACGCAAGATTGAATTTTCCTGCCTATCACAAAAAAAGCTTGTTTAGCAAACAGTTATCTTTATCTGAAATGCTTCTAGAGTCTGCACTTTGTAGTTACATCCATACTTTTTAGATAAGACCTACTGTAACTGCTGCCACTTCTCAAATCTTACTCATCTACAGAGCAGTATCTATATTTGCTGATTTTATTTTCTTTCACCCTAATGTTATCATAACTTAATGCTATCAGGGAATAAGAAACAATTAATGGTGATTATAGTTAAGAAAGTGAGAGTGAAAGCAATAATAACTGAGGACATTTGTTTATATAAAGACTCTATAAAGGTCTTTTTCTTTTCTTCTTTTCTTTTCTGGTACCAATCCTGGGGCTTGAACTCAGTGCCTAGGTGCTGTTCCTGAGGTTTTTGTGCTCAAGGCTAACAGTCTACCACTTAAGCCACAGCAACATTTCTGGCTTTTTTGGTAGCTAATTAGAGATAGTCTCACAGACTTTTCTGCCCAAACTGGTTTGAGCCACCTGTGTCTGGCCTATAGATCTTTTTATCTTGGAGTCCTTTCAGGATCACTAACTTGACTCAAAATGAGCAAGGCTGCTAGGCTGACATCAATGGCACTCAGGTGAGAGGGCATGGTTAGACAGAAAGAGATTCCACACAAAGCCTACAGAATCAGACAAACCTATTTTGTCTTCTCTGGTTTTGACATGGAGTTTCACAATGGTACCCAGGCTGATCTTGAGCTTCTTGGCTCAAGTGCTCTTTTTGTGTCAGTTTCTGGAGTCAGAGGAACAACAGGTGCCAACTAAGCCTTATTGTTTAAAATCTGGTCACATCTTTTTTTTAAAACTGTGCAATTTTTCTAAGCTCCAATTTCTTCATCTACAAAATTGAAAATGTTCCTGTTGCACAGGGATACTGAACAAGATTAAGTGAGACAAAAATATGTATGATTGTAAATCAGTCCAGCCTTTTGGAAATCAGTATGAGGTTTAAAAAAAATGTGGGGACAGAGAAATGGAGGGACAAAGCTGTGAGCAAATGCAGCACTAGGCACTATGTGGAAAATGAACTATATAACCTGTGAACGGGAATGGGAGGAAAAAATTGGGAAAGAGTGAAGGGAGGGGTGACACTGCCCAAAAAGAAAGGTACTTATTACGTGACTTATGAAATGGTAACTCTTCTGTATATCACCTTAATAATAACAATAATAAAAACCTATTATATAATCCAGCTGTATTGATCCTGGGTACATAACCAAAGGAATCTTAGCACATAATAGAGAAACCTGCATCCCCAAGGTCACTGTAAACTATTCACAAGAGCCAAGTTGTGGAGTCAGCCTAGGTGCCCAACTACAGACAAATAAAAAAATGGAAAAAATATATATGTACACATGTATGTACACACATGTGTATACACACACAGTTTTACTTAGACATAAAATTATGTCATCTGCACGAAAACAGGTGGAATTAGAGATGATCAAATTAAGCAAAAAAGAAGCCAGAATCAGAAAGACAAAGTTATATTCCCTCATATATACAATCTTGATTTTTTTTTAAAAAAAAAAAGGCATGAAAGTAGAAGGGGGACTATTTGAGAAGATTAAGGGAACCAGATGGATAGGGAGGGAGGGTGGGTAAATAAGATCCAAGTATACTATATACATGTATGAACATGTCATATGAAATCCTTTATTCTGTATAATATATACCAATAAAAGTAGAAAGTTTTTAATCTAAGAAAAATACCTAAGATCAGTACCTAAGTAGTAGTAGCAAGTGATGGATACAGGCTGTTTCCTCTCTTTACCCTCAAATGTTTTCTTCTGGGGAGGGAAGCTCAGTACCAAAATTTTACTACCAATATCTGTGTGAATGGGTAAATGAGGGCTGCAAAGGTTGTATTGTTACAAGTACTATGTTCTCATTAGCTTTGCCACCTTTAAAGTGTTTACCTTTGTTTTTACCTTAGTGATTTGAATATTAGATTAGTTTAAGTACATATATCACCTGACATCCATTTACTGTTTTGTTTTTTCTGGCATCTCTGGGCATGAAGATGCTTATAATATAGTCTGTTACTATGATCTGACTGCCTCCCCTCTCTCCACCCCTCACCTTTTTTGGCAGCACTGTTGTTTGAACTCAGGCCATGTGCTTGTTAAACTGAGAGGTACCACTGAGCCACACCTTCGCCCATTTTTCACTGGTTATTTTAGGATAAGGTCTCAATTCCTGCCAGGGCATGCACCTGACCCACAATCTCCCTACTTTAGGCTTTCAGTGTTGCTGAACCACAGGTATATGCCACTGTGTCTTCCCTCTGTGGAGACAGTCTCAAGGACTTTTTCCACTCAGGCTGATCTAGAACCCCAATCCTCCCAACTCTCAGCCTCCCATGCAGCTTGAGATGAGAAAATTGTGCTACTGTGCCCAGCAATGGAAATGAAAACCAGTTTCATGAACTTTTTTACCTGTGCTGGCCTCCAATCACATTCCTCCTGATCTCAGCCTTCCAAATACCTAGGATTATAGATGTGAGCCATCAGGGATCATCCTCTCTCTGGTGACCAGCAGGGAAGCTGGTATCAAATTTCAATGCTCAAAGGACGCTAGTGGCTCACACCTACAATCTTAGTTACTTGATGAGCTGAGATCAGGAGGATTTCATTGGAGGCCAGCTCGACAGAAAAGTTCACAGGACCTCATTTCAACCAATAGCTGGGAGTGGTGGTTTGTGTCTGTCATCCTACATGGCAGACTGAGATTGGGAACATGACGGTTTCAGGCCAGCCTAGACAGAAATAAGATCACCAAAGTGAATCTCAATGGAAAAAAAAAAGGGCCTGTTGGCATATGCCTGACATTTCAGGTATGGTGTGAAGCAAAATAAAAAGGGGAGTGGGGGAACTATAGTCCAGGCACAGAGTAAGACCCTCCCTTAAAAATAACCAGCATAAACAAAGGTGAAAGTGTAGCTCAGTGGTTTAGCAGCTGCCTACCACACACAAGGCCCCAAGTTCAAACCCTAGTACCACATACCATCACCCCTCTCCTCCCCCCCCCACTGCACACCTTCCATCACTCTTTCACAACCATTCTCCTCTACCTGCATCACTAAATTTAACCATTTTTTACATGCTGCCCTGCAAAGATCACTTCCATCTGTCTTTATGAGAAGAATGCAGACAGGCAGGCAAAGCAGAAAACTGAAAATGGGGAGTAAAGGTGGGCTTTTGGCAGCAGACTGGCCTGCTTCATTTGCCTTCAAACTTGGTGGAAATCTATTTCAGCAACTCAGGACTGAGTTGAAGAAAGCACTGAAAAATGACCAAAAGACACACAAAAAGAATCAGGGAATCTTTGGAAATTATAAGGAAGGAAACTACTATATAATGACTACATTGCGTGGTATGCCTAGGAGATAAAATTCTATCTCCTAGTTATGAATCACAGAAAGAGAGTCACAGCTCCAGGAGGAACTGCACATTGTGTCTCCTCTGGTCTATCTGAATATTCCCAACAGCAGCATACTCTACCTTAAGAAGTGCTGGCAAGATAGATTGACAATGCTCCAATTATCTTGGCTGCAAATGAAGACAAAATAAAAGTCTCGGGAGATCTCAGAAAGCTTGAAAAATTCTCCACAAACTATGTTCTTATCAAATGGAAATTACGTGAGTACAACCAACATCAGGAGATTTCCTTGTGCTTTGCTCTGCTATGGGACAGTTCCCAAGTACATGACGAACAGTGAGTGGAAGGGGCCCAATGCCTAAGGTGTACCTTTTAAAAAGTCTGCCAAGAGAAACAGAAGAATTCACTTATTTAAAGATTTTAGTACCCTTGACTTGCATCTTGAATTCTGAAAGTGCTTGTTCTAAGGTGGGATTGAACAGTAATGGCTTGGTGGTCCCTTGTAGTGCAGAGGATTCTAGTGATAGCTTTAGATCCAGTGCCCATCCAAGACCTAGCCGTTCCTGAGCAGCTCATACTATAAAGAGATACCAAACAGCCATCCCACAAGATTCAGAGTAATAGGTAATGGCATGGTGTGCACTTGGGGAAGCACAGTAACACCTGGCACCTCCAACAACATAAATAACCTTCTCCAAAAAATGCTCTTCTCCAAAAAGCCTTTCCTCTAAATATAGAGCATTATATTTAGACTTAAAAATGCTTCTCCATCTGTACTAGTGTCTCTCAGGTAAAGGAAACAAAGACAGAAGCAATGAATAGGGAGAGGCAGGAGTATTTAATTCTAACAGGAGGGAGCTCCATGATGACATGAAAAGGAAAGGAGAGAGAAGAGGAATGGCACGTAAGCTGCAAGTCTCAAATTCATTCACAGACAGATACTTCCCCCTAAAGTGTGCAAGAATCCAGTTCTCTTCAAGGAGACAATCATAGCATCATGTAATTCAAATTAACTCCTTTCTGAAGGAGAATAACAAAGACAGGACTTGGCAAGATGGCACAGCACAATGAGTGCAGAATTGTATTCCCAGTTGATACTTGGTGAGATGTTAGGCTGTCAGCTCAATGTAAAATAAAATGAAGCTGCACGTTAAAGTGTTTTGAAAAGTAAAAATGCAGGGGAATGATAAAGGCAGCACTGTAATGAGTCTGGAGCAAATAAACTCTGGGATGGGGAGCTCTCACTGAGCTTGTCTCCAGCTAGTATCCTACAGGCCTCTGTGAAGGAGGAACACGTGATAAAGAGGCCATGCTGCATCCAACCCCAGTAGGGCGGGCGGCAGCACGGCTGCCAGCACCTGGCAGCTGAAAGAGAGAAAACAAGGTTTGGAGGTCTCTTATCAGTAAAGAAAAGACAGCAAAACCTGGGAAAGAAAATTCCCAATATCAACAGTGATGACCTGGGGTCATGCAGTGAAGAGATATAAAGGCATAAAAAGAGCGTCTCTATTTAGATGGTTCCTTTCAGGGCAACTCATTTCATGACAGTTAATGCAGGCAGTTAAAAGAACAGTTTGGGTTAGACATAACATACAGTACGTCACACAAACCTGGAGCGCCCGTGGGACATTAATTTCAGGGCACACATTGAGATTATGCTCTGACAACCAGCCTCTTTTTGCCAGGGGCAGCTTGTAACTCTGGAGAGTCATGTTTCATTTAGGATGTGCTGCATAAAACTGAAGGGAAAAGTAGCTCTTTTGTTTTGTTGTGATTTTCCTACTCCAAGTAGAAAGCATTTGGGAAAGAGCTACAAATGTTCAACTGCAACTTTCCGCAAAGCTGCGCCTTCTCACAAGTCAGGGCACAAGTCTGCCTAGGCCATCTCTTGCTGCCTCTACTCCCTCTGAAACAAACTGGCATCTGTTGTCTCCACAGACACTTGGTTCCCACATTTCCCCAAACCTAAAAATGGACACCCACCAGAGAATGCCCACCATTAATACATCCACATTTCAAGGGGCTGCGAAGACTTCACCTTCTCTCACATGGTCAAGAGAGAGTCTATATTTCACCTTTAGCCACTCAATTCTGCTGATCAGTGACAATTTATTCATTTTTTAAGAAATTCATTAATTTTTTATAATGCAAACAGTTTTATTCATGTTCTCCACTCACTTCCCTTTGTAGTACACGTTTGTGTAGCCATTATACGAATCCTTTGTACCATTGTTGCTGTCATTCCCTCAGTTCAGTTCTTGCCAAACATTCAGCTGTCTGAAGATACAAAGATAACGGCTCTTGTTGAAGAGATGCCAGTTTAGTAGGGAAGACAGACATATAAACAGGCCTGTATCTAAGATGCAGGCCTGGAGAGGGAAAAGAAATTACACTGTACAAATATTAAGGCAGTGAAAAGAGAGCTAGAGAGCCATCACAGCCACTACGACCTAGCATAGCACAGAAGCCATGAGTGCAATAGTGCTGCTTCCATTCTTGCCTCATTCCATCTACCGTGCACATCCACTCCACTCACCTAGCTTCTCCTCCTGGTAAAAGGAAAACAATGACCTCAATCCTACCAAAAGCTTGTTTCCCTGACGGGCAGGATCTGGCTGTTGCCCAGGATCAGGGACATGGCCACTGCCAAAACCATTCTCATCCATTATCCAATTCTTCCTCCTTTGGTATCATTCCAGTTTACACACAAACATACCTTAATGTCCTCCTCCCTTGAGCCAGGATCCTCCTCCAAAGTTATCTGTCGTTTTCTGCTTCCCTTCCCAATTCTAGTACTCTCACCTCTACATGTAGTGCCAGCCCTGTCTCCTAAATTCTCTCCTCCCATGACTCCTCTGAAATGGCTCCCAACAAGGTCACCAATAAGCTTCAACTTGCTGGACAAGTTCTTATTTATCTTGTGTAGCATCCACTTCCCTCTCCTCCCTCCCCTCTGCCCAAGTGGAAGGACAATCTTTCTCAGGTGTCCTTGACAATGCTTGTCCTACCTCATTGGCAGCTCCTTCCCAGGCTCCTTTGCTACTTTTCCTCCTTATCTGACTTTTTTGTCTCCTCTACCGTCTATCCTCACTCTTGGGTGTTGTTTCAAGACTATAAATCAAGTTACTGTTTCATGTGGCTTAAGCCACTCCATTTTTTCATCATCCTTAGAATACATCTACATTGCCAAAGCCCTGCAGGACTTGTTCCTGTCTACCTACTTCACTCTCATTTTCTGAACAACTTACAGAGTGCCCACCAGATTCAGACAGAGAAGGCCTCTTATTCCACAAAAACCCAAACTGGCTCCCACTATACAGATGTTACCCTTGCTATTTGCTGCCTGAAACACTCTGGCCAACTTCTTATAATTCAACTCATGGCTCAATTGACTTTCTCCAAGAGACCATCCCTGGTTATCCTGCTCAAAGACTCTTTGCCCAAACTCAGCCATGACTTACATCCCAGTTTCTTTAAAATATTACAAGTATCCTAGTTATTTCTTTAAATTTCACTTGCATAACTCATCTACTATAAAGTAGGAACCGGGTCTCATTTGCTGCTGTTTGGTTCTAGTCACATTATTTAGCATACTGTAGGTGCTTGGAAATATTTACTCAGCGTATGAATGAAAGGATGATGAGATCTTATTTAGGAGCCTACATTCAGCTCTTTGCTCTTCAACTGCAGAAGGGCTCATGGAAGATAAAGGAAGATGTAAAAATAACTAGTGCACAGGGGAATCCACCAGACCTCAGCAACTAGAACTATAACTGACAAGGAAGTAGACAACATGGAGTTAGAGTTATGAAAACACTTCCTCGGATTGAATAGTATTTGAGATCATAATTAGCATCTGAGTTGAGAGAGAGAGAGAGCACATGAGGTAGGATAGCCAGGGATTGGAAGGGTCAAGGTATGAGCCAAAAAGTTTACAAGACCTATCTACCATAACCAATAAAGCTGAGCACAGTGGTATACAATTGTCATCTCAGCCACAAAGGAAGTATAAATAGGAGGACCAAGGTCTTGGCTAGCCCCAGCAAAAAGCAAATAAAAGAAAGAAGAACTGGGGGTATTGCTCAAGTGGTAGAGTACCTGCCTAGCAAGTACAAGCCCTGAGTTAAAACCCCATTATTACCCAAAGAAGAGTGAGCAAGGGAGCACCAGTTTTGTTTTGTTTTTTACAAGCCTGACTGCTTTTGGCATTTGAAACAACCCTGTGAAACAGAAACTACAACCATCCTCTTCTTAGAGATGAGGAAATTGAAGATTAGCATGGTTAACTTGTCATGGCCATACAGCTGATAAGTGATCAAGTTGGTTGAAATCTGTGTTTTTAGGCTGCTTAGCAAGGAGAATTTAAAGCACTAAATGCAGTGCTACTGAAAGCACAAGGGTCAACTTTTGAGTTTTTACCCAAAATCTAGGGTTCTACAGAAATGGTTTAAGTGTATGATATGAACAACAGTCCTAATTGTGACAATTCTGTCTTTCAACTTTTGGTTATATAGACATTTGAGGAATTAGACAAAATAACGTGCTTTTACTTATCTATTATTCAAGTTTTCTTCTGTCATTTCTTGTTGCCTCTCAGAGTTTGACAGATGTCAGAAAATTATATCTGCGTATGGTCTATGAGCTAAGAACAGTTTTTTCATGCTTAAATGGATGTTTAAAGGGAAGAAGAAATGCCTACAAAGATATTTACTACTTGGTCCTTCATCAAGTTTGGTGACCCTGATCTCTAACTTAAAAATGGATGCAGAGGCCAGGTAGGGTGGTAAATGCCTATAATCCCCATCTTCTCACAGGAGAATCACAGTTTGACATCAGCTAGGACAAAAAGTTTGCAAGTGAGACACCCCCCCATCTCACATCATATGTGTGACAAGGTGACATACACCTGTAATCACAGATACATGGGAGGCACAAGTAAGATCATGGTGTGAGGCTGGCCACAGCTCTATTTGAAAAATAATAAGCAAAACTAAGCTAGAAGTATAGCTCAAGTGGTAGAGCAGCTGCAAAAAGAATGCAAACTCCAAAACAGGGAGAAGGGGAGGGAAAGATATGAAAAGTATTAAATACTTGTAGTTGGGGATAAAATCCCATTGAGTTCCACGATGGCCCTGGGAATCAAAATCCAAGGATTCTTCAGTCCCTTATATAAGACAGTACATCATTTACATGTCACCCACACACTTCCTCCTGCTGTAGACGTCAGACTCTCTCCAGATCACTTATAATACCTAATGCAATGTAAATAGCTTAAAAGGAAAAAAAGTGGTTCCATGAAGGTTTATGAAAGTATATCCATGGGCTGGGAAGGTGGCTCAGTGGTAGAGCACTTGTCTTGCATGCTCTAGGCCCTGGGTTCGATTCCTCAGCACCACATAAGAAAAAAGCTGGAAGTGGCACTGTGGCTCAAGTGGTAAGAGTGCTAGCCTTGAGCTGAAGAGCTGAGGGACAGCGCCCAGGCCCAGAGTTCAGGCCCCACAACCGGACCCAAAAAAAAAAAAAAATAGAAGAAAGTATATCCAAAGAGGGCATAGGCCATAAAACTTGCCAGAGTGAGATTTTAAAGCAGATCTGCTCTCAACATTGGCTCCATCAGACAGTAATAGGAGACACAAGCAGGGAAGGAGGAGGCTACAGGGCTTGGGGAAGAATCAGAATTGCCCAACTGGAAAGCTGCAAGAGGTCTCATAGAAACTGTGGACAGTGTCTGTCTCTGTAAATGAAGACAGGTGACAACCTTGGAGGGTAGTGACTTCAGCTGTCCTGGCACAGTCACAGCTCTACTCCTAGGCCATGTCTATCCTTTCAGTGCTGCGTGGCCTTTACCACACTACAGAGACATGTTGTGCAAACCCAGGGATGGTAGACAGCTTTGTAAAAGGTCAGACAAAATCAGCAGCTCCACAAACAATGTTTGATTTTAAAATTCTCATTTTCTCTTTTAACAATACCTTTTTAAATTTCAAAAGTAGTATCACTCCTTATGTAAAATTTAGAAAATATAAAAAATTTAAAGAAAACAATAATCATTCATAGTCTCCCCACACAATGATAAATGCATTTTAACATTTGGTGTATTTCCTTACAGCTTTTTTTAAAAAGCATATACACATATGTCATTAAAAAAATTAGAACATTATTTTAGCATTTTTCCACCAAAATTGTGAGCATTTCTGTATCATAAAAATTTCCCTAACATCTTTAATGGCTGCACAACTGTGTAGTATACATCTAGGTAAAACTAATCCTTCCAGGACCCTGAACATTAATGAAAACATTTTTCTATTTGATAATCACAGCATGAGTTTCTCTGTTTCACAATGAGCTTGATTCTTTCTTTATACAGCCATTTACAGTCTTTTGCAGAAACACTGAGCTCCATGATGCCCTTGGATATCAAAATCCAAGGATTCCCCAGCCCCTTAAATAAAACAGTGCATCCTTTGCATATCACCTACACACTTCCTCCCTCTGTACGCATCAGATCACTTATAAAACCTAATGCAATGTAAATAGCATTATTTAGCTTGTCTGATAAGAAAAAATCTGTACATGCTCAGTGTAGGCAGAAGTTAACATTTCTTGTTTTGTTTTGTGATTGGTTGACTCTGGAGATGCAAAACCCAGATCTGGAGGGCCAACTAACCTAAGATCTTTCATGAAGAGCCTAATTCTAAAGCTAGAGATCCTCTTCACAGGAAAAGTCAAATAGGAGGAGACATGTCTTAATCTGTCAAACCCTTAGCAGTCAAACCCTGATGATACTGCATGTCTTATGAAAAATCAACCTATTATCACATGCCAAAAAACATTGTTTTAAAGACGTCATTCTCAATTGAGAAGAAACTACAAAGTGAGGAGCCAATGCAAAAAAAAAATCAAATCATAAGTCCTCTCCCTGGTCCAATGGAAATCTCAGGGGTGATAAAAGTAACTCTTTCCTGTGTTCTATGACAGAGGGTGCCCACCCATCTGCTTACTTTCAATGCTTTCTTTTCCAACTTGCTTACCATCTTTCATGTAAAGCAAAAAATAAGAGCTACTTTCTCTTTCCAAAACCAGAAGGTAAAAACTACACTGCAAATAGTTTTCTCCCCTCAGGCTCAAAGTTCCCATTAAATCAAAACTCCTTTATTGATTACTGTATCTTAAATACAATGGGATAGCCAAGCCTCTTTTAGAGAAGAGAAGATAGGCACACAGAAGCAACACACTAGAACAAAAACCTGTAATACAGAGGGAAACAAAAGCCAACCTTCCCACTCAGAGGCCACATCCTGGGTTCCTGGTTCGAAGCTTCTATTCAGGCTTCAATGTCCTCACCTATACCTCGCCTTTGCTGGAGAAAGGAGCAGGAAACTAGAGCTTTATCTCACACAGTTTCTGAGGTATTAATAGTTTTCATCTTCCTTTGCATTTCAAAAAATGAGGCATGTTTACACTGTGCAAAGATCAAATGCAAGGCAGGGCTCCAGCAGTGCTAAACACTTTTTTCATTGAGAGACAAAAGGGGATGGGGGGAAGGAAGCAACTAGATCAATGCACTATGAACTTTCGTCACTCTCATTCATGAATTTCATGACCTCATCTCAAAGTACGGGACAACTTATATTTAAGAATGAGCAGTCATTTCCAATACCATCACCATGGAGATCAAGTTTCAACAGATGAATCTGGAGTAACGGAACACAGATATTCAGAGCACATCAATTCACTCTCTTTCATGTGTGGGTCAATATGCTCATATATGATTGTGTTTGTCTCTCTACATGCTTACATTTTCTTATGAATAGGAATAATACATGGATTTCATTACAAAAAAAGGGAAACATTTTTTATTTTAATTATTTTCTTTGCCTATCTGTGTATGTGTTAAATCTAATATTTAAAATTATGATGTGGCACAAATATATAAATCTTTTATAAAACTGTTGATAAATTTCAGTAATATGCTGAGTAATAAGATTGCATTTTGTTCATGAAATTAAGCTTTCAATTTGATTTTATTCACAAAACAGTGCTACCATATATAAAAGCTATATGCTATAAAAATTCATGAGAAACTATTTCTATTCAACAACAATTTTATTCTATTACAATAATCCTAATCCAGTATTTATTCTAAAAAGAATGAGACACTTCTACAACTTTTACCATTAAGAAATTATCCAGATTACAAACAACATATCCATAGAATTTAAAATAACAATAAAGTTTGGTGTCACTTAATTATCTTGAACAAGGGATATTTATCAACAATTATAGTGGGAAAACATGTTCCTTTCTCTGGCACCTATAGGAAATAATGTTTAAAAAAAAAGAGAATAGAGCTATAACCAGCAGTTTCAATATAACACATCACAGCAGTATAAGCAGGTAGCAGAAACCTGTTACCTGGTTTTGACTTGCGCTCACCTGATTTCCAAGACCAGACTAAAGCTCTGAAAGCAGCAGTGACTTACGCTTTTGTTTTCCTGCTTTATTAGAGACAGTGGCAGCAAGAGCTGAGCTGACAGGGTCTTCAGGCAGGGATCCTGAGGTTCCACCTTTTCCTGCTGAAAATGAGTTCTCACTCATCTCACAGGTGCCAAGACTAGTGATGTCAACACAAACTTTTCTTTTTTTTTTTCCTCTCTTTTTAAGCATTGATAGTAATTTAGTAGTCTCAGCCATTATTCCATCCATTTTGGAAAAATAAAACATTGTTAGTAAGGGCCCTGCCTGGGATGGGCAAGTTTTAGCAGGAAAAGACTCTACTGTAAATCACTTTTGCTATCAATCCTACCTGTAAGGATATGAAGATGAGGCTAAGTACAAAAGCAGCAGAGAGAGGGCTTGTACAAGAGGCCAAAGGCAGGACTAAGAGGAGGTGGAATGAAGCCTCTCCACAGTCTGATCATGTGAAAAGTCAGGGAGATTGGTTTTAGTGTTCTTAACTTTAATTAGTTACATTAATTAATGCTAAAAACAATGTTAACAGTATATTATTTTCATCTAGTTAAATAAAGGATTATACACATTTGAGTAAATTACACAGCATTAAACATTTAAATAACTTGAAATGAAGCCATTACTGTCATTCAAACAAGTTTCCACAGCTAAAGGCTGAATGTTAAGTATGAACTGATTTGGCATTACAAGAATATAAATCCTTTATCTTTTAAGTGAGAAGAAAAAAATGAAGAGATTTGATGACTTGACTACAATAAGTGGTTTGCAGTAGCACAGCGCCCTCCAGTGACCAAATGTTCAAAGTGCAGATTCTCAAAGGCCAAAGTTCAGTAGCAAATTTTTTTGTGTCAAATGGTTAACTTAAGCTTCTTTTTTTTTTCCAATTTCCTTTTTAATTCAATTGTTTATATCTATACTTATTTTGATGTCATAACATTTTCCCCACTGCCAAACTTACACTTTTGTTTTTTAATTTCATCTATGACATTCTGGAGAATAAAAAAATCTTTTGCTCATTTTTTCTATATTGGAACATTTAAAATAGTAATATAAATAGTATAATAGCATAAATAGTAAGTATAAAAGGGTCATTGTAACATGTTCGGGGGACAGGGCAGCAAGGAGGGGGTACATAAATGAAAGGAGGAAGAGTTGGCAAACACAATCATATGCAATGTACATTATGTAAAAATTGAACTATGGGTAGGGATAGGAGAAGAAAAATGGGAGAATGAAAGAAGGGGTGACAATGACCAAGAATCATTGTATTCATAACTTAACGTATGGGATTGTAGTGTCTTTGTACAACTACTTAATAAAAATAAACAACAATAAATAAATGATCAGTCTACAAGTCTGAAAAAAGTCACTGCATACTAATTTTTCATCACTACAACCCCTATTAAAACAAATCCAGAATTAAGAACTCCAAATGCTTTTGAGGCTGTAGGAAAAGATTACTTCAAATACTTTTAACATGTTATCAACTTCCTTAGGGCAACCTATAAAACTTCTATTCTTGAAAGTATATTGATTTCTCACATAAAAGGAATCATAATTCTATTTATAATAAGAACCTAAATAGAGTAACTTAGTTCTAATAGTCATAGTTTTCTACTCCACAAAAATTGTAAGGCATGAAAGTAGGGCCCAGATCTTTCTCCCTTCCAATTAATACCTAGAATGAGCCAATTTATTTTCAAAAGAATAATGACAATTTTTTAAATTCTTCCTCTTCTACCTACTTCAAAAAAAATTTTTTTAATGAACATCTTGGGAGAATCGTCCCTTTCGTGGAACATCCAAAGCAACTCTTCATGATGTGAATAGCAATCAATGTATGTACTAGATGGGCAAATGACGTTGCTGGAATCATGGAATACCAAGAGGATTCAATGTAACGAGGTGAGCATAATCATTCAGCCCCACTGCCTGGAATCTACACAGATCTTACATCCTTACCACTGAAAGAATGCAGAAGACATAGTCAAACCACAAGGAACACTGAATAAACCAGTAAATCCACCTAGAATTACACCTATGAAACCCCTGTCCTCTTTAACTATCATACATCAGAAGACCCAAAGACAATGCTCAAAGCAAAATCACTGAATCCAGGGAAGGAGAAGAAAGGGAACAGACCTGTATTTTTGTTTTGTGTGCTTCATGGGCTGCTTTTGCATTCAGCTGACACACACACACACACACATAATCTACATATATATTCATATATATACAATATATTTACATATATATATTCTCACTACCTAAGGTACTACATGTCTCTACAGAGTAAAGGTTACTGTTACCATGATGAAAATGAGAGAGGCTGGCTTATTTTTGTGCAAGTAAGACTGGAGGACAGGGCCAGACCCTCTGGCCACTCAGCGAGATCTGGGATGGTAAAGACAGTGCCGAGGAGCAGCAGTGACACAGTCTCATGGGGCTACTGGCTGAGAGGGGGGATGTGCTCTTGAATAAGAATGTCTTACTTATCCCATCTTGATTATTCTCATCTGTTCCTCTCTTCATATTTAAGTATTTAAAGCAGGAAGGAGGTAAGATGATATAGGAGGTATATTAAAATATATGTGGGGGTAAATAGGTACATATATAGTCTGAAAAGACACTTTCTAGAATTATAATAAGGCCACTGTATTAGAGAGCAGGCTTTCTATCTTGTGTGACCATGAAAACAAAGCAGTTGATCAGGCTTGGTGTGAAAGTGACCTACACCATGCTCTGTCACCAGCAAAGACAGTGAAAGCACTCATAGCCAGCAGTGCAGGCTCGCTTGCACACCAATCCCACTTGGCATTTAAAAAAAACAAAGGATATCTTATACGGAGTCATTCTTGCAATTTTTATTTTTTTAATTGGTATCTTAAATATTAAGGCAGGTGTAGAATTTCTAAGTTTATCAAAAGAGGTATGGGTTTTAAATGTTGAGAGATAGGGGGTTTCTTGTTGATTTTTTTTTTCTTTAAGATACACATCAGATTGAGAATAATAGGAGGGTAAAAGGAGAAAGGGCTCATGGGACAACTTTTAAATTTTGAGCTTTAGGCTAATGGTCATGCCAATTAAAATGCAAATAGATAAGGCTTCTAGCTTTTACCAGCCAGCCAAGTTCCCCGATGACTTTACTAGAGGCACAATAGCCATTGGTCCTTCCCTTGCTGCCAATGTCCTAAACAATGCCCTATTAAGAGAGATAACGCCAGATCATGAAACAGGCAGAACCTAGTGACACATCCTCCCTCCACCCCACGGGCAGGAAACCTTTCATTTATAGCAGCAAAGGTGCCACCATGCCCCCCTCAACACCACCAGAAATGCCTTTTGCTCAAAAGGCAAATGCCACAGTACAGAACCAGAACCATCTAGCAAGCAAATGACAGATGGGTCTAGATACATGAGGTAAAGGACAGAACTGGTTTGGGTGACTCTCTGAATATTCATGGGATCTATAAAAGTCCAATTCTTTTAGGATGCAGTCTGTTGGAAATGAATATGCAACTGTACCAAATAAAAACACTGTATCTCTCAAAATGTACACAGGGAGGGATTTTTTCCACCTCGCACTGCTGTCACATACAACTGCTGTATACAGTATTATGTGAAATTCATATTGATTTTTTTATTATATTCTCTAATGTAGAATATGAATATGCTCTCTTTTCACTATGTATTCATTTCACTTACCACAAAAGATGCTACATTCAACAGACATTTTTTGAGGACAGTGTTAGAACTGGCCAGTTCCTCAAAATGATTAAGATCCCTAGACCTTCTGGCAAGAGTACAAGGTCCACTTCTTCAAATTTGCCAACCAGTTCACTATATGGAGAGAGGAAGGAAGGGGAGATGCGGAAAGGAGAGGACTGGAAAGACAACAGGAGAGGAAAACTACCAAGAATATACACCAAAGAAAAACTATTGACACAAAGTAGGTGACCACTCCTTACAACTGATCTATTAGCAAGAAAAAGCACTGATTACTAGAGGATTTCTAAACTACAAAATTCCCACTACTAATCAACCATTCCAACAAGCAATAGCTTCAGATTTGGCAACTGACTCAAGTTCCAGGCAGAACTGAAGGTATTATTTCAAGTCTTAATTGAACAAGCTTGGCTAAAGTCAAACTGCAACCAACCAACTGTGGCAGCGGCAGCCAGGTTTACAGGAGGCATTCACTAAGAAGATGTGTGTTAGGCATGCTGAGAACAAATGGACTTAGAGCTAAAGTGCCCGGAGTCTCAACGCTGATTCGTTTGAATCCCACTGGCTTGAAACAAACACTCTGAAGTGACTCCAATTAATAAAAATCTTTAACAAGACTAGCATTCAAGTGATTCCCAACAATTTATCAGGAACACTCATTTATAAAAGTAGCTTACTAAATGAATCTGCCAGGAGCACCTATCTATAATATCTAAAACCAAATTCAGTCTTTCTTAGTTTTCTCACAATGAAGCTTTTCCAGGCCTCATGAGAGATCAAAATGAGTCACAACACTAAGCCAGACTATAGTCCACATTCCTGGACAAGGAACACTATAAAAATATTTCTAAATGGCAGATTATGCTACAGCACTGTATGTAACAGAGGCTAAATTTCTTTCATTATTTAGACACATATTCTTCTCAAAATATGTATGGATCTGTTATATAATAACAAGAAGAGGAGGAGGAGGAAAAAGAAAGAGAGAGGAAAGAAAGAAAAAAGGAAAGAAAGGAAGGAAGGAAGGAAGGAAGGAAGGAAGGAAAGAAGGAAAGAAGGAAGGAAGGAAGGAAAGAAAGGAAGGAGGAAAGAAAGAAAGGAAGGAAGGAAGAAGAGGAAGAAGAAGAGGAGAAGGAAGAGGCAGCGGCAGTGGTGGCGGCAGCAAGAAGCAAGAAGTAACCAGAAAATGCTGCGAATCTTTCTTTCCTTCCTTTCTTTCTTTCTTTCTTTCTTTTATTTCTCTTTCTTTTCTTTCTTTCTTTCTTTCTTTGGGCTTGAACTCTGGGGCCTGAGTGCTATCCCTCAGCAATTCAGCTCAAGGCAAGCACTCTACCATGTGAGCCACAGTACCACTTCCAATTTTCTCATTGGAGATAAGAGTCTCACAGAATATTCCTGCCCAGGCTAGTTTTGAACCTCGATCCTCAGATCTCAGCCTTCTGAACAGCTAGGATTACAGGCGTGAGCCACCGGTGCCCAGCTTAACACAATGGCTTTTAAATGCTTTAGCCAGAAGTACTGAAAAAGTCACAGAGCCCAAATTCAACAACAGAGTATTAGTAGCATAGGGTATACATGAAATATTGTGAGCACTATTGCTCCTGTATACATACCACTTTAAAACATTTTATTCTAAAAATAAGGAAGTCCCATATCCCACCTCTTGTAAGACTATTTATTTCCTCACAAAATAACCTATAAAATAAGTGGGGCCCTACTGGGAAAAATTCCACAGAACCAAACCCTGTGCAGTTTAGTTAAATCCCCACGTGGTTTTATCCATATCAGTTATGTACCACTTACATACACACACACCCTAATGAATGATCTAGTGTACTGGAGTCTAAACAATGCCTATCAGTTATGTACCACTTAAACACACACACACACACACACACACACACACACACACAGACACCCCTAATGAATGATCTAGTGTACTGGAGTCTAAACAATGCCTGTCAGCAACTGCTAGAGGTTCATCTTTCATACTTGGCCTTTTGCTTGGACTATGTTTTGTCAGCTTGCTTATTTTCTCTTTAATTTGGCTAAGTGAGCACTATTTTGACAAGGGGTTAAGCAATACACAAAAAGCACAGAAGAAAATACTAACAAATTAAGCACTTTTGTCTCATTCTCCTCAGAACCCTATGCCAAGAACAGCACATTCCACGCGGCAATCTCAGAAAGCACTGAGCTCAGGGACCGCCTGCTCTGCATTCAGCACACAAATCACTTTGACCATGATCCCACGCATTTATCTTTATTTTTTAAATCTCCTCATTGTTGCCAATCGCACTTGAACAGTAGTATTACTAACCCAGCTATTCCTAATAATAGTATTTAAGTAACTTGTCATCCTGGGAACTTTATAGACAATAGCTAATTAATTGTCAAGCATTTACTATAACAGGATTCTAATCTCCAACCTCCAAAGCACAGTATTTATTTGTTATAATGGTAAAACTTTTGTTTAAATTGCTTATTTATGCAATATATATTCTCTATCACCTCAATTCTAATTTTTGTATCTGCTTTGTAAGTAAAATAAAGAACTGCATGCAGAAAGACACAGACAGTACACTTCACAAACAGTAATGAATCTCTAGCGACTCCTTTTATTCACACTACAATAGATTCTATATTACCATGCAGGAACAAAACAAAACAAAACACCATAGATTATTTCCCTTGTTTGCAAGATGTGTTCACAGTACGCTGATAGGAACAAGAACTTGAAGGTGCAGCAAGCTATGCCTTAGGAGTGTGAGTAAATACGATATTCTGTTGACATCTTGTTCCTGCTTTCAAACAAACAGGTATGTTCCATATGAAATGTGTGAGCAGCTAAATAAGTTTTTCTGTTGAAATGTGACCACAGTCTTTTCAGAGTCTCATCTCAAGCTGGGCTGCATATCTTAGTTGAATACCATGGTAACCATTTCTTAACTTGCAATAGTCATTTGAAATCAATATTTAAAATGTATAAAAACAACTACGTTTGTATGAAAACCTCCTTATACATGCCACACATACTTTCCATGTGACAATGCAAATAGTCTAAATCCAGCAGAAAACAGAAAGGTGTCAAAGAAAGAGAGATAGAATCCTTTCTCAGGCCCTTAATGAGGTCTCCAGAGCCAAAGGCAAACCAATAACAAATGGTACCTTCCACATTTGGGGAGGGGGAAATAGGAGGGGGGGAATGGAGCTTGTCATCTGAAATTAATTGAACTCAGCCATGCCAAGAAAACACTGGTAATAAACCCTCCCCATCTAAATTAAGGGTTTTATGCCATGAAAAAAAAATAAAAATTTATGGCAGTAATTTCATCTGGGTTTTTCAAGAAGTGCTTGCTGATTTTCTTGTACTCAGTAGAAAAATCCCCAAGGAGCAATGCAGACTGCAATAAGGCAGACTTCTAAAAAGATACCATTTAATTTCTCACTCCTCCCCTTGCAGGAGGACCACACTTCTACTTTTCTCTAACTCAGTATTAACTCTCTCAACACAGTTCTTATCCCTGAGCTCTCAGCAACATCTCACTGGGCAGATGAGGTTCTTGATCTGCAAGTACCCCATCCTTGCTCTTGGTAACAAGAAAGTTCAGGGAAGAGAAATGGAAGCTCAGACATCCATCTCTAGTTTTCCTTCGTTTTCTGGCCACCTTGATTAAAGGCATCAAAAGTCTTAATGGTTTAAAAATGACCTTCAGACAAATCTATCACTTGTCACCTTTATGGCTGGAGTCAAGAAGTGATGAATAACTTCTGCTTCCAACATATGCTTCCGATGTTGGCAGGTCAGGGATGTGGGGCAGGCACAGTGTTACTGGCAAGGATTCTGCAAACCCCCAAGGCACCAAGCACTGCCTACTGTATCATGTGTAAAACACAGACACAGTATCTGCTTCCATGAATACTGCTGTGATTAATATGAAATTTCTTAAAACAAAAAAAAGTTAAACCAGAGCTAAATTTATACCAGCTTTTTTTTTTTTGGTGATTTTCTCAGTTAATGAATGCTATAAGTAAAAGAGCTTACAGTCCTGCAATCATTTATGCCAGTGTGCTTGTACTGAAGATGGTAAGAAACAACTGGTCAAAACACACAGCACTTATAGTACTGCAGTACCCTGCACTTAGGCACCCAGATGGCACTCAATACTTGCTTAGTTCAGGTGTAAGGACATTTTCTTCAAACTCCTATACATTCTTTTTCCCCCCTTTCGTTGCAATCCCTGTCAGTTTACTTCATCAGTTCACCTTACCTCTTAGTACAAAGGAACCAAAGTTCTCAGACTGACGTTTGGGGACCCCAGCAGTCCCAGACCTATTTGAAAGGTCCGTGAGGTCAAAACCTCTCAATTCTAAGGAATTAAAATATATCTGAGCTTTCCATAAGGCTCCATTGTGCCTGTGATACCAAAACAGATTGAATGAGAAATAGATTCTATTATCGCATCAGAAATCAATGAAATTTGCAGGGATACTCTCTTCACTAAATTTGCTCCATTCAGGAAAACAGAAATACTTTTCTTTGAAAATCTTAATTATATGAATATATAATTGATTTATTGGTGTTTTCAAGTTTAATTTAAAAATATGTCTTGATAGATATATCCCTACAAAAGCTTTTTAGGGTCCTGGGTAATGTTTAAACCCTCCTGGGAGCCAACATTTGAGGACTGTTACCGGGCCACCATCTGCATTCTGCTAGAAATTCATGCAGAACCTAGTTTCTGTCTTACCATTGGAAGAAGAAGCAGAGGCGGGCCCCCAGCTGATGGGAATGTAGAAAGGTAGCAAATGTGGGGCTGGGTGCTGGACCACTGCTCTCTCTGTTCCCTTCTAAAATGGCATTCCATAATTCTGTCTTAGGGGGAATGTAAGGAAGCTTCCAGACCTGTGGCTACTGACATGAACTATGAATAATATTTAATGGACCTTTCATTTTACTATCCACAAAACAATATGAGCACATTAATGAGAGAATTAATATTTTTCCATGGTTGTATGCGCTTCATGTCAGTACAGTATTTCCAACATTTTGGAAGCAAGGTGACTTCTTTTAAATTATTGCTGTTTTTTGTATTCCTTTTTATAAGAAAAGCTCTGTCTTTTCTGTCCAGCCTCCTACAGCTTTCAAACCCCATGTAGCCTGGTAGCATTTACTTAGGAAAGCAAGAAGGCTGTATCAGATGAGGGCTCAGAGAAAAATGACCACTCACCATATTTTCAAAGCATGTCCTTAGGGTCAAATAACAAGGTGAACCATCTTAGGACCAAGTGACAATATGAATTACAAGCCAAGCAAACATTTTACCGACAGCAATCCCCAAAGCAACCAAATGATGGCAAGCCTGTGGAGATGAGTGAAATATCTTCATCTTCTGCACTGGTCTTGCTGTTGCAAAATTGGAAATAGCATGGTTTATCCTTAATGAGCACACTGTACCCACAGAAGCCACTAGGTTGTTTAGAATACATGGCATCAGATCCATGAAGGAAAAGAACTATTAGAAAAATTAAATGAGCATACTTGTGTAATTTGATTCAATTCAGTGAACGTTAACTGACTGACTGTTAGGTTCCAGTCATTAGTCTAGGTGATCACGAAGTGAGGATAAATGAGACACAAGCCCATAGCAACCAAGAACTCACACCTTGAAAGGAAAAACAACTAAATCTCTGTAGCACAATGTGGAAGTCAGTTGAGAAGAAAAGGAAGAAAAAGAAATTCAGTCTGATAGGAACAGGGAAAAATAGATACTACACATGTAATAGGAGGGAAGGAAGAAGTTTGTGCCTAATTCTCAGTTTCCAACCTCATCCGAGACTTCACTTTCACCCAACAGTCTTCCAAGTATCACATCTATTCAGTGGCCACATCAAACTTTTTCCATTCTTTTGCCCTTCCATCAAATCCCCTGTAGCCCTACAACAGTGGTTCTCATTGCCTTCTGCAAAGAGAAAAAGCAGCATTCGGTTCTGGCTACCCACCCTGCAGCTGCTGACCTCCCACACCCTCCCTCCAGAAGAAGCCAAAGCTAATCTCTTCAGGAGGACTCCCTTGTCAGGACTCTACTCTCCAACCTTCCTCTCATCCTCTCCCTCACTCCAGATTTCCTATAGCCAGCAATTAAAACATTCTTCTTCAGCAGTCGTCTTGAGAGAGGACTTATTCTTCTCACTGTGCCATAAATCCTGGGACCAGAAGACAGGAAGACTATCCTTATCTAAACCATTTCTTCCCCTTCTGCCAACAACTCTCCCAGCCCTTTCAGAGCTCAATTCCTCCCTTTTCTCTCCAGACTCATTCCTCCAAACAGAAATCATATATTACTGGCTCACATCACCTCTCCCTGTCCCTGTCATCACATGTCAACAACCCTGTGCAGTGTACAAATAATACATGGGCATTCAGGGTTCTAGATAGTCTCATTTCCTTAACTTTGGTGACTTTAGTGACCAAAATCTATAAGGTCACTCTTGACTTGGTCAAGAGTAATCATACCTCTGCCAAAATTCTAAATTCAAGTATCCCATGCTCTAATAGTCTTTCCCATTTGCTTGCATTGATCCTTTACCAAAACTTTTTCTACTTCATTGAACTTTCTAATCCACTGACCCCAACCACACCTTCACACCCCTGTCTGTTCTCACTACCTTGCTCCATTCAGCTTAGACCATACAATCCATGTCTAATCCTTCACTTGCAGAGTATCCTCACTTCCCGGCCTCAATTCCCCTTCTTCATTATACTTGCCTGGAGAACTACAGCTCTAGATGACCTCAAGTATCTGAGGTCAAGCTGAAGCTTCTCTGAACACAGCTAAGAAACCTCATGGAGCCAGAGAAAAATCACACAATCAGATTTCTTTTTTTTCTTAATATATATTTTTTATTATAAAGATACTGAACAGAGGGGTTACAGTTACATGAGCAAGGTAATGAGTTCATTTCCTATCAAGCATTGTTACCCCCTCCTTTATTTTTCCCCTACCATCCCTCTCCTCCCCCGCCCCCAGAAAAGTTGTAAAGTTCATTTTCAACATACTGTCTTGTACATCTCATTGTTACAATGGGCCATCCTGTGTTCTTATTTCAGCATTTTGTTATTTTCCTTCCCCTCCCCAAATTAGAGATGCAGGACATCAGAATCAAATATAGTGACAACAGAGGTTGTTGTACCATGGGGGAAGAACATACAAAGAAACAAAAAAAATCACATAGCACATTATAAGCACATTAAAAAGAACAACAAGAAAGATAAAATTTCTATGTCCCTATCTTGGGGTTCATTTCGCTTAGCACCAGGTTATATGGTCAAATGTACATAGCTTTTGACCTCTTCTGCTTGTCCTAGACATATACTAGTTATTGCAGATAAGTGAAATCATGGGACCTATGTTTCTTAGAGTCTGGCTTACTTCACTTAATTTTTTGGGGGGGCGGGGGGATCATGAGGCTTGAACTCTGGGCTTGGACACTGTCCCTCAGCTCTTCAGCTCAAGGCTAGCACTCTACCACTTGAGCCACAGCGCTACTTCCATTTTTCTGAATGGTTTATGGGAGATAGAGTCTCACAGGACTTTCCTGCCCAGGCTGGCTTTGAACCACGAATGTCATTCTTACTGATGGAGGTATAGAATTCCATTTTATATATATACACACACACACACACACCACATTTCCTTGATCAATTCATCTACTGAGGGCATCTGGGTTGGTTCCATATCTTAGCTATGGTAAATAATGCTGCCATAAACATAGTTGTGCTGATAGCTTTAGTTTGGCCTTGTTTGTGATCGCTTGGGTAAATGCCTAAAAGTGGGATTGCTGGGTTATAGGGGAGCTCTATGTGTAGTCTTTTGAGGAATCTCCATACTGCTTTCCAAAGTGGTTGAACAAGTTTACATTCCCACCAACAATGCAGTAGGGTTCCCTTTTGGCCACATCCCCTCCAGCATCTATTAGTATTAGATTTTTTGATTATAGCCATTCTAACTGGGGTAAGGTGGAATCTCAATGTTGTTTTGATTTGCATTTCTTTTATGGCTAGAGAATTTTCTTAATAAAGACCCAGAAACACAAAAAAAAAAAATCAAAGGAAGGTTGGATAAATGGGATTGCATGAAACTGCAGAGCTTCTGCATGGCAAAAGACATAGCAAGCAAGATCAATAGCAAGCCCACAGATTGGGAGAAGATCTTCACTAGCCATACAACAGAGAAGGGTCTAAAATCTAAAATATACTTAGAACTCAAAGAATTAAATCCCCTAACAACAAATCCTCAAAGGAACAACCGCCTGAATAATATGTGGGCTAAAGACTTAAAGAGAGGGCTGGGAAGGTGGCTCAGTGGTAGAGCGCTTGCCTTGCATGCATGAGGCCCTGGGTTCCATTCCTCAGCACCACATAAGCAAAAAGAAAAAAACCAGAAGTGGCGTGAGAGACTTCTCTGAAGAGGAAATAAGAATGGCCAATAGACACAATTTTCATTTCAAAATCAACATTACCCACAAATCCTATATTTCCTTCCTTACTGTCTAGGAACTATGTGTCTTCTAAGTCCTTTCCTTCCTTCTTACCTTTCTCTATTCATTCTTAGTCAAGTCTGTGAGGTAGACATGAAACTCAATAGAGCACATGTTCTTATGCACACTAAGCATATGCTCTGCCCCGATCTGCCCACTCCAGCACCTATGTCCTTCCTTTTCTACTGGTGATTTTCTATCTTATGTCCTAAAACTAAAGGAGTTTATGTTATTACCAAGACTACAAAATTAAGGGCACCAAAAAAAAATTTTTTTTAGAAAGATACCAGTGACTTACAGCTATAATCCTAGCTACAAAAGAGGATGAAATCCAGAGGTTGGTGGTTCAAAGCCATCACAGGAAATAAATCTTGAAAGACTTTATCTCTAAAATAACCAGAAAAAATCCAGGCTAGAGGCATGGCTCAGTAATAGAGTGCCAGCTGAGCAAACAAACTGAGCAGGTACAAGACCCAAGTCAAACCAACCGGGTACCAGAAGAAGAAAAAAAAAATCAACCTTTTCTTTATTTCTTTATCAAAGTCCCATTTATCAATATATCCTTTGGCCACATCTCCTCTTACCTATTCAAAGACTTCATATTTTAGCTAGATCCCCTAATCTCTCACAAACGGCTGGTAAAATTGTAAATTATTATAGCCTTTGGGAGCAAAATTAACAATACCAGTTAAAATTATATAAAACACATACAATCTTCTCAGTAAGCCACATTTTTAGAATCTGTCCTCTATAAGTAAATTCACTAGAGTGTGAGAAAGAAATGAGACAACATACGTTTCATGAAAAATGGAAAACAAACACTCATCAATAGCGAAAAGCTCAACAAATCACGGTAGAATCATCCACAGGCATAATATAGTCCTTTAAAAAAAGACTACATTGTGAGGTACTGGTGCTCATGCCTATAGACCTAGCTACTCAGGAGCCTAAAGTCTGTGAGACTCATATCTCCAATTAACCACCAAAAAAACTGGGAGTGGAGCTGTAGCTCAAGAGCATTAGCCTTATGGGGAAAAAACAAACTAACTAACTTAAGGACAATGTCCAGGCTCTGAGTTCAAGCTCCAGGACTGCATACACACACACACACACACACACACACACACACACACACACACACACACACATATGCATGTGCACATGCATACACACATAAAAAGACTAGATATATCCTAGTGCAAAACTGATGAGGTTCTATGACCTCAATTCCCCTACCACAATACTTACAGTGCTGGAAATTGTATTGATAACATTACTGATGCTATCCACAGAGTCTATCATCCATAGACAATGTCTCTAAGCTCTTTAGAACCAGTCACCAAAGCCTATTACTGCTTTCATCTCCTATACATTCCTCATGGCTTCCATGACATCATCATCTTCTAAGTTTCCTTCCTGCTTTCTTAGCTGTTTCCTCAGCAAGCTATCTGTCTCCTCTGTCAGATCAGGGATTATCCCTGAGTCCTCTTCTCAGGTGATCTCATTCATCCTCATGGTTTAAACCCATCCACACACCAATAGCCTTCAAATATACTATCTATTTGAAATGGGGCTGAAGGAAGGCACAATGCATCTACAGACTAAATTTCTCCTTTAACTTTCATAGATCTGTATTCAATTGCCTATTTAAAATCTCTGATGCAACTGAATTTCAGCTTATAAAAAGTCTTAATTAAAAAAAAAAAAAAGTCTTAATTCATTGGGTGCCAGTGGCTCACACCTGTAATCCTAGCTACTCAGGAGGCTGAGATCTGAGCATCACAGTTCAAAGCCAGCCCGGGCAGGAAAGTCTATGAGACTCTTATCTCCAATAAACCACCAGAAAACTGGAAGTGGTGCTGTAGATGAAGTGGTAGAGCACTCGCCTTGAGCTGAAGAGCTAAGGGACAGCACCCAGGCCCAGAGATCAAGCCCCATGACTGACATAAAAAAAAGTCTTAATTCTACATACTCCCAGAAATGTGGGTACATCTCAGCAAAAGGTATTACTGTAAATAGAGATACTAAAATCAGAAACCAAAGTGTTCACTCTTCCTTGTGTCTTGACCTCCTCCTCAGATATTAGTGAAATCATGTTCATTCTACACAGTGCATTTCACTAACTACCCCGTTCACTCTACCCCTATTGCTAGTAGCCTATAAAGAAACAACTAACTGACCTCCATGTTTATTTCTGCTTCACCTTCATTAAAAATTTATCTTCCATAAAACGGCCATTAAGAATTAAATCAATCCCAAGAATATAGTAAGACTACTCTTCCACACATGGGTAAAAAGATGTATTACCAGGAGTGCAATCTCTAAGAATGAGACCTATTTTGCTTTCAATGCTTTCAGTTTTTCTTTGCTGCAGCTAAACTATGTTCTCTTTGTATCAATGTAAGTGAAGAATAGCAGCCAAGATGTTAGGCCTAAAAGGTTCAGTACAAATCCACTTTCACATCTATAACTCTTCATGCTCCACCTTCTTGATCCTATAAATAGTGACTAGAAAGGCACAATACACAGGAAAATGCCAGCCATTTGAGCACACGTGCTCTCGTCAAAATACAGAGTAAGAATTCCAGTAATAAAGCAGTGGAGTGGGCTAAAATGGCTCTAAATCTTCCAGAGAGCACTAACTACATAGTACTTCGGTAGCAAGCATGCATAAAACATAATAAAATGGCATAGAATTAACACATCTCAAAAGAAAAATCCAATGAAACAGAATTTGGGGAAGAAGCACTGCACAAAAATAGGGCAGAAGCATCTTTATATTTCACTCTTGCCATAAGCACAGTAGCCTCAGTATATATTTGTTGAATGAATACCTGATGAACAATGAATACATATGATTATTAAAGGACAACTCACATTTTCCTACCCTGCTCAGAGCCAACTAGGCTCATGTTTCAACCCAAATTATTTACAGTGTGCCTAAATCTAGCTAGTAATATGCTTACACCACAATATATTAACAGAGCTGCCTAAGCTTGGTGTTTCCTTCCAGACATACCAGCATTACCCACCACCAAATAAACATGGACATCCTGCAGTACAGCAAATTTTAAACATGCTGTGCTTTTTGGAAACACCATACACACTTAATACTTCCTTTGCCTAAAAGATAACCTTCCCTACCCACCTGGAAAACTCCTACTTATCCTTCTAGACCTAACTTCTTTACCAAACCATTGCTGAATCCTCCAGAAACAATTAATCATTTCCTACCTTGTGTTCAGCTCCCAGTGTTTCATGAGTATCCTTAGTGTGGCTTGAATCCTCTCAATTAGGCACAATCAAATGTATAAGAAGAAATCAGAGATTTGGGGCTTTATCTCAGAGACAGGGAGATGTTCCATGGAAGGGAAAAGAATAAAGATGATAGGGAAATGGTGCTGTGGCTCAAAGTGGTAGAACACTAGTCTTGAACTGAAGAGCTCAGAGACAGCACCCAGACCCAGAGTTCAAGCCACCCAACCAACAATAACAAAAAAAAAAAAAGAATTTTTTTTAAAAAGATGATAGGAATACCGGGAAGGACTGAACCTCAGATAGGTAATTCGCAGAAAAGGAAAATGAGAAGGTTGGAGACTATCTTCAAAGCAAAGAGTTAAGAATTTTATCCTTAGATCAAGAAAGAACTGTAACTAAGCTTTAAAGAATGGCTAGGAACGTTTGTATCACTCATTTAATTATAGAGTGCCCATGGAACATGTGCATATCAAACATCACATGATGTCTTCAGCTGAGATGACCCAAGGAAAATTCATTCTTCACGTAAGCTGTGAGCTGTTTAAGAACTGGGATGTGGGCTCATTCACCACTGTACTGCAGTGCCAAGAAACAGGCAGGGGCTTGCTTACTGAAGTGAACTGAATTCTCTTAACAGTTTTATGAAACATCTACAGCAAAATCTTTACCAGCTTCCATAACAGAGTGGATTGTATTGCTGAAAAGTAAGCTAGTCTATCTGAACCTCTTGCTCGCTCGCTCACTCGCTCATGCTCTCTCTCTCACACATACACACACATGTGTGCACACAAGCACACAACACATATAATCTGGTTACAGGCAGTCATCAACAGTTTATAAGAGAAGCAAGGTTTTTTGTTGTTTTTAAAACTGCATATGGTATTAAAATTTTTCAAAACATGGTAGAGTATTAGCTTTCTCCATCAGACTCTGTAAATGAGAAGAGTCTGTAAAACAAGGAAGATACTCTATTTGGAAAAGCAAAACAGAGGAAGGGCACAGAGAACCATAAGAGAGGAACAAAACAACTGAAAAGTATGGCAAAACAGAAATCACAGAGAAAACTAGGAAATAGCCTGCAGTTCCAGCATGCCTCCCTTGCAGACTGAGGGAGAGAATGAAGCCCCCACTGCAAAGTAAGCTGCAACAGACCAGCAGGTATAGCTGTGGGACAAATCTACACCTTCTGGAAGCATCCTATTTGACAGAACAATGTTTTCCCCAGCACCATCCCTTTCTTCTCACATCTTCAAGAGCAGCAGCAAGGTAACGTCTTGTGAAAAGTTCTCCCTGCCTGGGAATGAGGGTACTCAGGGTATCAGAGTACATTAGCTGAATGCATCTGTCACACCTAGTGTCCAGGTGGCTGACAGGTATCAGAAGTGGACATACAGGGAATAGGCCCCTTCCCCAGTGAGAGCTACTTCAGAGCCATTCTAGAATACAAAGGACCTAGCATGCTCATAGCGAGCTCTGATCACTGAGTGGTCAGTGTACATGGATTTTTAGAAGACAGCCTGTGGCCAGGCAAGTAGTAGGACTGAGCCACAATCTGGGAGAGCCTAGAAATTAAGGAACATTTGGTGATGGGAAGGTCTGGGACACAGAGCCTGGATTCAGGTGGCAGACTACCATAAAAAACAGACATAGAGAGAAAGACTCTCAACCCAGGCCTCAGCAGCTGAGCCTCAGAGGCCTGGGGAACATTTCAGAAAACAAAAGATTTAGCTCTACTGGTCAACAGGAGGAGAAGCTTCCACAGTGGAAGTGGCACAGCAATGGACAGCTGACTCTTGACCAACCTTGCCCTCACTCACATATAAGCCAATCCAAACACAAGAAACCTCAGCTGGTTGACATCTAGCTGAGCAGTACAGGGGACCGAGCCTGGTTCTCAGAGCCCTGAGCATGTGAGTTTAGCCACTAAGCCATCCCCCAGTTTAGTGGGGAGAAACTACACTGCCACCCTCTCAATACACAGTCCTGTGTGAGCACTGGGAACACTTGGACTATAGTGATTAAGACACCTAATTGATGAGCTGGCTTCAGATGCATAAACCGCATCCTCCATAAAGGCAGGAACACAAATATGAAAAAAGAAGGTACCATTACATCTTGAAAGGTCAACAACCCTACTATAACAGATGAAAACACCAATATAAATGGAAGAGAATAAATATTTCCTTGGGCTGATATTAAAATCATACTAGTTGTAGAGGTGGGAGGGAAGGGGGGAAAACAAAGGAGGAGGCAACAATGCTCAATAGGAAATGTACTCATTACCTTGCTCATGTAACTAACCCCTATGTACAGCATTTTTACAATAAAAATGTACAAAAAATAAATAAAATCACACAAGTAGTATTGCTCATAGAAATGAACCAACAGAGTAACTCCTCTTTAGAAAAAGAGGTCACTAAAGACACACACCATTGACTCTTCTATTTACAGCTCTTATCACTGTGTACAACTGGTTATAAAACAATCAGGGAAGGTGAAGGAGACAAGTAGAAGTTCTAATGCCATTGACTAAATATGTCCAGGTTTTGGCTTTTTTGATGGAAAGGCTGTCTGCAGGTTACCAACACCAGTTAATGTTTTTATTTTTATGGTCTTACTAACATATCCTAGGCTTCAAAATGCACTATATGAGTCTTGTCTGTGGAAACAAACTCCCAGCTGTCTCATAAAGGACAATCTCATTTAGTAGAAGGCAAATGGTAGCATAGAACAAAAGTAAATAAAGATGGCTGCATATGCTCTAGATTTCCAACTGGTAAACGACAATGATGAGAGAAGCTGAGGAGGGAAACGATTAAACATGAAGAGGAACAGCTGCCACCAATAGCAGACTATCTGACTGTTCAATCAGTCTAATAATACAGTGCACCAAGAATGCCCATTAAAATTGCTAGTGAGGAGGTTTAGATGCAGAGATCTTAAGGTTCAAGAAACCATGGGAGTCTGGGCAATCCACCCCCCTGCTATCATGTAAGACCACACCAACCTCAGGTGAAGTGTGAGAAAAGTTGCTTTGTAAACTGTGATGCTCTATAGATACACAGTACTGCTGTCATCCTCAAAACCGCGTCTATTCTTCTTTTCCTTGTACCTACATAAAAAGCCCCAATTTCTTCAAATAAACACAACTGTAATTAATAATATTAGTATTACTTTACTGTGTAATTCCTCAAAAACCATCAAACAGCACATAGGAGGCAAATTTAGTATCCTACAAATAGAATATGTAACTTAAATGAAAATGAAACATGAACAAAGCCCACCTCCTTTTATGTCTTACAAACACATCTTTAGAATGTCACTCAAGCCTATTAAAATGCTCACATGTCCTGGGAGTTCCTGTATCTTCAGAACCAAGCACTCATTAAAGGTTAGGGCAGGATGGAGAAGGAGTGACTGGCCTTTTCTGACAAAGGAAGAGGGCTTGGTGATGTGCTTTCAGTGGTTGGAATGAAAGGAAAAGGTTTTAAAGGGGTCAGAGCAAGAGCCTGGAGAGAAGTTTAACTGTCTAACTTCACCACCTACCTTAAAGGGGCTACTTCATCCAACTGAAAGCTAAAATGGACCACCACTAGTTGTTAGGGGACCAGCTAACAAAGAAAGAGTTTCTACAGTGACCTCTGAGTACCCTTCAACACTGCAGCTCTTCCTGACTGGCACTGAAGTAAATGTAGCTAAAAAGAACCTAACTTTTATATCTCATGATTTTATTTCAATTTTTCATATAATTTTAGTAGGCCTACTTATGTGGATATAATTTAATTTAAAAGTATTTGGGAAATACATTTCGTCCAGTTGTGCCTGAAAAAAAAGAAAAGAAAAAGTAATTTTCCACTTTTACAGATGCTTCCAGAATTCTATCTGAAGATGGATTAATCTACAGTTACTCAGCTGCAGAATATTACTTCTATTCCACAGACTTTGTACATGAACTATTAAATCCATTAGATTCATACTATTCCTCCCACCTACTCTTAAAGAGCTGGTTTAATGAGAACATCATTCTCCTAGTCAAGGCTTTCTCTTTTAAGGAAACATGGACCTATATGACAACAGTCAACCTTTTCTCTGATATCTTGAAAACTTCACACAAAGATGCACAAAACAATGAGGCAAAGTGCTGGGTGATAAACAAGCAAGTTTCTTTTTTAAAAAAAAACATCATTAAATTGAGGGGATGGGTGGGAGAAAGGGAGAATGATAAAAGAGTGACATTAATCAAGATGCATGGTACTCATAAACTGACAGGTTGAACTGAAACCTCTTTGTACGATAACTTAAAGGTAATTTTTAAATTAAAACTAAATTAATTAATTTTTAAAATGTCACATACCATCAAGGAACTTGAGCTTAAAACTAGAAACGTGGATAAAATATGAGACTAAGATAAACTAACATTAGCCACTTTCTTTTCAAAAACCCTTCATATCACACAGGAACTAGTGGTAGCATGACACAGGTATGTTACTTTATTACTACTAAGAACTTCTAACTATCAGATAAATGATTCCAATATACTTGCTCTACATTTGCCTTCCACAACTACAAGATAACAGTGGGAACAGATTTCTCCTTTTGTTCTCTCTAGATTGCATATTAACAGAGAAGACAGAGACTTTGTATCTGTTATTCTTGGCTTGGATAATATAAACAATGGAAGCTCAAGATACAGTCATCAGCTACTGAGCTTTTTCTCCTCTGAGCCTTTATATGTGAAAGCACTGACTAAATCACAAAGCACTACTTGATGAACCAAAAATTAAAAATGGAGACAGAGGGTGGATCAATGTGCATTCCCTCACAAATACAGTTTCAAAGATAATTGGTAATGTTCTCTTTTTCCAAAGAAGTGAGGGTTAAATATAGTCACTTTATACAGAGATGGGTGATCTTCAGGATGTATAAATTATACATTACAGTTATATAACAACTAAATCACAGTCATCAACAAAAGAAAATTTGGCACAATTCATGAATTTTTATGATTCTCGCTCCTAAGCAGAGCCTCAAAAAGAAGGAAAAATCTCACCTTAAATCAGTCTCATACAACTAACCTCATACCCCAGGGCAGGAAACAAGTGTCCATGGTAAATGGGAGAGAAAAGTGACCATCTTCAGTGGTCTAGAAAATGGAGGGAAGGGAAACAACCCATGGGGATACAGACCTTTTGTTTCAAGATTACATTAAATAAAATAAACATACTGCCATCTCATGAATTTTTAAACATGAAGAGATGAATTCAGAAATTCAAATAATGTGCTTAACTATGTGTTTAAATATCAATAGACTTAATGCAACTTTACATCCCTACATTAAATACTGTCCCTAACATCAAGTAAAGGAAGGCAGGTTCTTTTAGAAAATGTCCAGATTCGGAAAGCACAAACCAGAGCTTAGCAAAGAATTCTCATACCTCCAATGCAGCTCAGAAAGCTATGTGGCCCCATGATCTGCCTGTGCAGGAAGTTCAGAGCAGGTCAAAAGCACTCAGCTGGTGACATGCTGGGAATATCCAAATGCTCTAAATTCCTATTATGACACACAAGCAGGACAGCTCCTCAGGCTTATTAGATGCACCCAATTAACATTCATTTCTGACAAACTCATCCTTTAATCTCCCACACAAAAACAGCTACCATTACTCTGTAATATCTATTAAGCAGTCATAGTGATCTGAGTAAAGTACATTAATAGAAAAAAGAGTTATTTAACAACAACAACAAAAAAGACCTGTAAGAAGAATCCAAAGACCAAACCAACTCAAAACATTCCTTCATTCCATCAGATTGTGCCTCTTCTGCCACCAATTCAGCACAATTTTCTCACTGCACTCTGAATAAAAAGTGAAAATTGCTCTCTTTGAAAACAAGTTGGCCTTGTAAGAACTTTCAGAATTCAAAGCCTATACTCAGAGGATTTCCAAGTGTCTGGAACTCCAAAGAGCCCATCAATTCTGATAAACCTGGAGAGACTGAGCAATCTAAGGGTGCCCAGAGTTATTCTGCTCCACCTCAGTCATATTTCAGAATGACTAGGAATGAATGTGTACCCTGATACACAACCAAGATGATCTGTGAGTTCTGGAACACTGCCAACATTTCTTATAAAACAAAAGTAAACCAGTTAGTTAGATGTTTATCTTAAACTTTATAGCTTTGAATAAGCTACCTTACTCTATGAAGCTAACATGTTTGCTACTAATTAAATACCAAAGTAATGTTAAGGAAAAAGAAAAAACAGAAGACTGACTTCAACCTTGGTTAGATGCATGGGGATACAAAGACTATGTGACAACTCTTACTCTGAAGACAACTCTTACAATGATTACATAAAGCTTCTTAGTGGGTTGGAGACACATTTGAATGACCTATTACATGCTATGATAGGGTCAGATTTGAAAAGAACTGGTCTTTGCCCTCAAGAGCTTTCAATCTATTTCATTTAAGAAAGCTGAGAGAAAAAATGGCTTATCAATTAAAAAATAATGGCTCTGATACACAGGAAAACAAAGCCACCAGAGTAAGATATTTAGGGAAGCTCACTAAAGGAGAAGAAATTGATATATATTCTTTCTCTACAACACAAAATTCGATTAACATAATTCAACTTATAAGAAGTTCTCTTGCCCAGGCCTCTATAGCTTTAGTTTCCAACACAGCATATTCCTGCATTTGGGAAATGGTTCTTTTACTCTTAAATGTTGGGCAGATCAAAAAGCAGCTAGATAACCAATTTTTTTCAGATTTTTTAAAAAAATGTAAGATCACTAAAAATTACATAAATAGAGCATTTGGGCATTCATCAAAAAGTCAGTGCGTACATAGTCAAGATTTATGTTCTTGTTTGTTAGTTTGTCTTTGGGAGGGGACACAGAAAAGGTGGAACAAAGGGTGAACAAAGACAACAGTGGTACTCACTAGACACTATGCAGAAAATGAACTACATCTTGCGGGTGAGAACAGGAGGGAAAAAATGAGAAAGAGGTGAGTGAATAGTTCAAAAAGAAATGAACTTATTCCCTGACCTTATGTAACTGTAACCCCTCTGTATATCACACCTCTACAATTACAACAAAAAAATGTTTTTTAAAAAGATTTATACATTTCTTTGCATTAAAACTTTACATCAAGCAAAAAATATATGTCACAAACCTGTAATTCTAGTCTTGAGAGTCTAAGGCAGGAGGAACATGAGATAGAGGTCAGCCAGTATGGGCTATCTGGTAACCCTACCTCAAAAAATAAACAGGCTGGCACCTGGGTGCTCACGCCTATAGGATACTCAGGAGGCTGAGATCTGAGGATCATGGTTCAAAGCCAGCCCAGTCAAGAAAGTATGTGAGACTCTTATTGCCAATTAACCACCACAAAACCAGAAATGGCGCTATGGCTCAAGTGGTAGAGTACTAACCTTGAGCTGATGAGCTCAGGGACAGCGCCCAGGCCCAGGGTTTAAGCCACTCGACCAACCAAATAAATAAACAAACAAACAAACAAACAAAAAAGTAACCTGGGTACAGTGTCTCAAGCCTATAATGATACTTAGGGGGTAAAGATGGGGGAATCATGATTCAAAGCCTAGACAAATGTTCATGAGACTCCTTTCAACCAATGGCTGAGTACAATGGCACACAACTGTCACCCCAAGTTATGGAATTAATGAGAAGCACCAGTCTACTCTATCCCAAAAATAACCAATGCAAAAAGGGCTAGTGGATGGCTCAAGTGGTAGAATGGCTGCCTAGAAAATACAAGGCCCTAAGTTCAAACTCCAGTACTACCAAAATAAAAGTAAGCAAATACTGAACTCTAAACTTACAATGTAAATACAGATGTATTTAGGATAAATGTGTTGATACCTAGGATTCTGAAGTAGATGTGATAAGCAAGCGTAGTGATATGCTTACATTTATACATACCTGGATACTAAGCTGTCACCTTAAAATTGCTTCAACTTTGCTTTGTTTTTCTTTTCTGAAAATGTCCCAATAAATTTGAGAGCAAACTGCAGTCCCACTCTGTTGGCAGTACTGAGAGCAAGACTGAGGAGCTATCTCAGGTCACATTTCCCACAGGCAAGGTGGCAGCTTGTTTGTAAATGAGCATGGAGCCAGAACCAGAAACAAGTACAGGGATGTGAAGTGTCAAAACTGTTTTCTAGCTTGAGCTGCCCTTAAGGCCTGGGTGCATCTCTGCCATTTCAGCAGTTACACAAGCTAAGAACCTCTGCTTTTTACCTAAGCTAGTTCAATGTACACCCCTAGTGCTTATAACCAGCATCTACTGCCTAAGGTAACAGTAAGAATTTTAGACAAAGAAAGACGGCACTGCAGTAAGAACAAAATACAGAAATGACTTGATTGTTAAAAAAAAAATGTATGGTATGTTTGATGACACTAAATAATGTTTTGGGTAAAATTTTAAATAAACTCTATATGTATATCATATGTAACCGACACAAATATATATGCATATATATGTACATATATACACACACTGAGATCCAATTATACAAAAAGTTAGGAGGAAAGTATCTGAAAATACACAAAACTGTCAACCTTGGTTGCCTCCAGGTTAGGCGTATTGGTGGGCACCTGTTATCCCAGCTATAGGGAAAGCACAATGGCTGGGTGCAGTGACATTGCCTGTCGTCTGCAGAGACAGGGTAAAGCACAACTAAGAGGACTGCAGTCAAAGCAGACTTGGGAAATGGTGAGCTCCTATGTCAAAAAGAACCAAAGCAAAAAGGAGATGTCCATAGTTATTAACTGCTATCTACAAATATTATAGTGTAAGTAAAAATGTAAGAAAGCACCATAGGGTTGGGGGTTTAGCTCAGTGGAAGAGCACCTGCCTGGTGAGCGCAAGGCCCTCAGCTCTGGGGGGGGGGGGAAGCACCATAAATAATAGTAATTAGTCATGACTTTTAAATCTGGGAGGTGACTTCCAAACTTGTTTGTTGTTGTTGCTGGATTAGAGTTTGAACTCAGGACCTAGCATTTACTCAGGTCTCTTGCCCGGCTGGGAACTTTACCACTTGAGCCACACACCTCCAGCCCAGTTTTTTGCAGGTTATTTTGGAGATGGAGTATAGTGGACTTTTGTGTTCAGTCTAACTTTGAACTGTGATCTAGATTTCAGCCTCCTAAGTAGCTAAGATTACAGAAGTTAGTTACCAGTACCACGCTATGGAAGCACACGTATATGCATTTTGCTTTTCATTTTGTTTTGTTTTTCTTGTGCTATCTTGAGGTACTAAGGATTGAACTCAAGGCCCAGTGAATTCAGCGGCTTGCTCTTACAAGGCAGACATGCTACCACTACTGCATGCCTCAAGCACCAATCATTTTTAAACATAGAAGGTTTTGCTAAAGGACAGTTGGCCAAGTTTCCATTTCCACATGACAAAACAGCATCAGAAAACCCCTTTTTAATTATTATATATTAAATAGAAGAAATTTTTTCCTTAAGATCTGTACAAATAAAGAATGCCTATGAAAAACTAAAAAAAAAAAATCTTGCCTGAAAGTAGAGAAATGGATTAGAATTAGACAATTAACACATAATGAGAATTAAATCAATGTTTAGTTAATAAATGAATGAGCTACCTTGACCACAAAAGTATCCAAGATGTTGCCTGTAGAACATGATATTTATGCAGAACTATATTCCAGTAAGTCCAACATTATGAGTCTTCTGAAAAATGTACACATTGACTAAATAACATGGGGTTATTCTATCCACTCAGAAACTAGTCTTGTTTTGGCATAGCTGATATTTACTTTAACAATATTTGAGTCACAAATTTAGTTGCTTCTTAAAGGCACCCTTGCTTAATAAATACTATAACACAGTGTTTTGAGTTCTGTCCTCTACCTAAGTTTTTCAAGACTCATGATGAAGGAGCCAACAGAGATTAAAATAATTCATCCCTCCCACCTTCTTCCTTTCTTCCCTAGCTCACTCCCTTCCTCTGAATCTGCAAGAACTAGTGTTGAACAGGGGGAGGGCAGACATGTGGCCACTGCCCATGTAATCAAGCCTTTAAAAAGACTTACCCTTAGTGGACTTCACTTAAGTAATGGAATGACTCATTAGTTTACAATAATATTATATCACATAGGTAAAAAAACATATGCTCAGTGCATTCTACCCATTTAAAGTTAAACTTCTTCAGGAAGTGGTGCTGTGGCTCAAGCAGTAGAGTGCTTGCCTTGAGCTGAAGAGCACAGGGACAGCGCCTAAGCCCAGAGTTCAAGCCCCATGACCAACAAAAAAAAGAAGAATGTTTAAGTTAAACTTCTTCAATCGAGATCAAAAATTCAATTCTTTGAAAGGGCAACTATACCACTATGATTATAACCACTTACTTTATTAAGAAAGTTAACTCTCATGGAAATATTTGTAGGCTTGATATGTAGAGAGAACTGGGCAGGAATCAAGAGCATGCCTGTCTGATGATCCAGAGAAACAAAGGCACTCATCCACAAGGCCATTCTTGACACTGGAAACAAGTACTCCCCTATAAAGTGCTTAGCTTCTCCCAGAATTTAGTGCAATATTTCTTTTAACTATCATCCATTAATGACCCAAAGGCCTGTTGAATGATGCATTTTTGAAGATATACAAATATGCAAAAATTATCCAAGACTCCTGCAGGGTAGGGAACAAAAAATTCTATCAATTCTGCTGATTTTGTAGATCTAATTTATGTAGCTAATCCTTCATTTTAACACAAAATAGGTATGTCTTTAATTTGTATTTATTATTTAGAGGTGAGGGTGGGGTAGACTCAAAGAATGTGTCTCACTTTGGCTCTCAAATACTGACATGACAATGAATTGTTATGTAAAAAGAAGGAATGATATACATGTTGGAGAAGCAGGCCTTCCAATTTTGTTCTCCCCTACTCTGCAGCAACTTTTAGCTGGCACAGGGCTACAAATTTGAGACTCCATACCTTGGCTTCCTTGGCCATTAGTTGCATCCAGTAGTCACATCTCATCACTGAAATGTCAAAGGTAACATTTCCAAGCTGTGGGCCTAATGCATGGACTCATACTCCTCTGCTAACAGTCCTTTAGAGTGTAACCATGGAAGTTACAGCTGGAGGACAGCACAGCCACCTTGTCTCACAAGCATAAAAGAAAGCCTGTCTATCTACATTGGACTGTTAAACAAGAGAAAAACAACCTTCTAGTTATATCCAAGCCACTGAGTTTCTTTGACACAATATCTTAATCTCTACCTTACTAATACAGATGCCAATTAAGCTGAGCCTAAGAACCACATATTAAAATCTACAGCCACTCTTGCATGCTCATAGTGTAAAGCTATCTATCTGACAGGAAAAATAAATAAATCTCCTATTACAGTGTCAATCTATTCATACACTCTTGATGCCTAGTGATTCATTAATTTCTTAAGGTAAAAAAGTACAAAAAGATTTTTTTAACACGAGCTTTTTTAATATGAGTTCATAATATTAAAACCAAGAGGTAAAATTACATATTACTTCAGGGAAATTAAGGGGTTTCTGAAGAATCCATGCATTTCCAACAATAAGAGGGAAACAGGAGTGGGAGGAGCGGGAGAAATGATACAAGTGTAAGTCTCTAAGTAAATTCTAGGTGTGACAGGTATTAGCTACAGAACATCCTTTTAACATTTCTTACAAATTTTGTGATACTCAAAATTATTATCTAGATCAGTTTTTAATATAAATTTACAAAGTCTACAACCCATTGTTGACCAATGTTAATAATCTGTTTTATATTTAACTAATTGTGAACAAGTTAACATTAATTAAATGTTTATAACTTCATTCACCCCCTGAAAATATCAACATCAGCCTTATTTCAGTACATGTACTTAAAAGCATATTTACCTTTTTCTCAGGATAATGTGAAAAATGACTAGTATTCACTGGGTACAAGCCAAAATGATGGAAGCAAAATTGATACTTAAACCAATTCAAATTGGGAATAAAAATTAACCATAAATAAAATGGCACACAGAACAATTACAAGAGATAATTGACTATAAATACTGAAAATGTCTTTAGTAAGCTCTCTATGAAATACAGTCATAAATATACAACTTTTTCTCAAAGTTCACAAGCTAATGGAAATATCCATTTCTAAATACTCCTAGGTGGCTGGCTTTTTTTTTTTTTCTGGTCAGTCGTGGGGCTTGAACTCTGCCGTCTTGGCACTGCCCCTGATCTCTCCAGCTCAAGGTTAGTGCTCTACCACTTGAGCCACAGTGCTCAACTGGAGATAAGAATCGTGATCTTAGCCGGGCGCTGGTGGCTCACGCCTGTAATCCTAGCTACTCAGGAGGTTGAGATCTGAGGATCACGGTTCAAAGCCAGCCCGGGGAAGAGAGACCGTGAGACTCCTATCTCCAATAAACCACCAGAAACCGGAAGTGGCGCTGTAGCTCAAGTGGTAGAGCGCTTGCCTTGAGCTGAAGAGCTGAGGGACAGCGCCCAGGCCCAGAGTTCAAGCCCCACGACCGACAAAAAAAAAAAAAAAAGAATCGTGATCTTCAGATCTCAGCCTCCTGAGTAGCTAGGATTACAGGTGTGAGCTACCAGTGCCCAGCAAGATTGCCTTTCTTAAAGATTTCTCACAAGATGAAGGACAGGGATATACTGATGTTACTGGTGCTTTCCCCCTTTTAACTTTTTTATCTTTATCTTTTGGTGCTTTCCTCTTAAAAGTCACGGCTTTCATGAATAGGACAGGTGAATCATAAACATTTCAATATGTATTCCAAATTTTTAAATGGGTCTGAAACAGCTAAAATATCACATTATACATAAGGGCCCAGGCACTAAAAGATGAGGCACACAGAAAAGTGAACCTATGTCAAATTTGACTTGGGTAAAGTTGTCTTTTGGGATTTTTTTTCAGTCCCCATGAAAGTGTATATCATTTAAAGTGGTAAGCAATAATACACATATTGGAAGTGTAATAAATTAATATGAAATGCTCCACCATGAGGTGCATTCTACTAAAGAGGCTAGTAATTCATGAGCCATACTTTTGGTAACCAGTTTATGTTACAATAAACTTTGTTGTGTTACAAAAGATTCACTAGTTTACAGTTTGTTACACACTTGCAAATCCCTAACCTATAAGGCATTTATTTTTTACTTAAGATTTATAAAATCATGTCCATCTTAAGATGCCTTTGGGCACTCATGTAGTATAAAAGCAGAAACAAAATTCTAACAAAAAGAATAGCCTGGCTCTGTTCAGATTTATTTTTTGTTCTTTTTAAAGCACTAAACAAAAGCAGTATGTCTTATTCCTGTAGGTCAACCCAAAGGGCCAGCTCTATAAAGATTTATACAATAAAAAGTCTATCTCAAGAAAACACTGCTATCTATGGACACTAAAGAGTTGAGCCAACTAGCAGGAGAGCTTCAGCAATGCTTCCCTGGAAGTAACTGCTAAGATACCTAAAGGCTTAAAGTACAAATTAAAAAAAAAAAAAAAATACTCTGAACTTAACTCCAAAGCCTCGCAGGACTACGTATGGTGCGTCTCCTGCTGCACTCTATGATGCCGTATATACGAATATGGCTATGCACTGCACTGACAGAGCTCTTCTTTTTCATATACATTCACAGCTTGATCAGAAGGACTAAGTCAAGAAAACACAATAACTATCTTAATGTTAGACAAAGGTGAAATGGTAAGTAGAAAGTTAATGACAATGTAAGCCAGCATGATGGCTTCATGGTACAAGCCTATATTCCTTGCTACTTGGAAGGTGGAGAGGGGGAAGAGGAATCATGGTTCAAAGTCAGCCTCGGCACCTCACAAAAAAGTTTGCAAGACTACATCTTGACCCATGTCTGGGTGGTGGTGTGCACCCATCATCCTAACCCACAAGGGAAGCACAGTGCCTGGATGTGGTGGCATATGCCTGTCTATTCCAGTGACCCAGGAAACACACAAATAAGTAGATTGCAATCCAAGCAGGCTGTGCTATAAAGTAAGACTCTACCTCAAAAACAAAACAAACAAAAAGCAACAACAACAAAAACCTGCAAGAAAGGGGCTGGTGGAGTAGCTTAAGTGGTAGAGTACTTGTCCAACATGTATAATGCTCTGTATTCAAGCTCCAGTACCCCCCCAAAACCAAAAAATATTAATGTCAATGTTTCTGATATCCTGAGAAATTTTAAGCTAGAGCACAAAAATGAAAAGCAACTACAAAATTCTGGGATTGACCATGTCTTGAAATCTCTATTAAGAGCTAGTCAAAATCCTGTTTTTCTTCCCTTGTTTCTAGCAAGTTTAATATAAATCCAGTTAATTCTTCTAGTTGTATATAAGTAGAATCCCTGAGGTATCTATGACTTTTGTCATATTTAGAAAAAGGTTAAAACAGTATTTTCTTATATAGAAAACTTACAAAAATTAAACTGCATATTTAACTCACATATATACAGAAAGAGTGCACAAAGAGGTGGTTGTCCCAAGAGTACAGCTGTGACTCAAGGCTGGACATAGGCCCTCTTCTCTACTCTCTCAGCAACACATCTCATCTCCCTCAACAGCTTCAACCAAACTGTATCTCAGTAATCCCCAATTTGCATCTCCAATCAAGTCCTAGTATCAGCTCTCTGGAAACCTGTTTGGATGACTCATACCAATCTCAAACTTGCTCATATGCCTATACTAAATGTGTGGTATTATGACATTTTGAATATGCCCTTCTTCCAAATTTTTCCTATCTTAGTAAATGGTACGGCCACTGACTAAGTTGGGTATGCCAGAAAACACAATGTCAAAGTTAAGTTCTCCCTTGCTTTTCCTCTCTCTTACACACCCATTTTGTCCTCATTTGGGGGTCACCACCTTCAAAATACATCTCAATCCCATCTACATCTTTTCATTTCTACTACTATCACCTAATCCAGAGCTTGCCACGCCATCAGGTCATCTCTCAGACCTGATTTTACCCACAGACCGTCCTGCTTGGCCCATAACATTTTCATAAAGTTAATTGGATTAGTAGCTTATTACTTACTTAAGGAGTTTAGCAAAACATTCTGGATTCCTGACTGGTCTTGGAATTAACTGAGCTGGCAACATTTGGCATAAAATTAGACTTGTTAGGGGCTGGGAAGGTGGCTCAGTGGTAGAGCGCTTGCCTTGCATGCATGAGGCCCTGGGTTCAATTCCTCAGCACCACATAAGCAAAAAGAAAAAAAAGCCGGAAGTGGCGCTGTGGCTCAAGTGGAAGAGCACTAGCCTTGAGCTGAAGAGCTGATGGATAGCACCCAGGCCCAGAGTTCAGGCCCATGACCAGACCCAAAAAATAAATAAATAAAAAATAAAATTAGACTTGTACTCAACTTGGTAGGACTTGTGTGAGACTTTCCACAGACTGAGTTCTCTGATTTGTTTGCCAGTATTCTGTTAGCTAGAAGAAAGGATGCCATCAGCAATGCTCTTTCAATAGTGCTATGCTTATATGAATCTATTATGTCACTTGGTCATCGAGAGCAAAAGTATTTATGAGCCTTGTTTCAGTTCAAGCTACCCTTTAAAATCTGAATCAGGCAGGATGCTGTGGCCCACACCTATAATGCTAACTACTCAGGAGGTTGAGATCTGATGATCAAAGCTCAAAGCCAGCTCTGGCAGACAAACCCTTGAGACTCTTATCTCAAATTAACCAGCAAAAAGCCAGAAGGAGAAGTATTGCTCAAGTGGAAGAACTCCAGTCTTGAGCAAAAAAACCAAGCAAGTTCTGAGTGGCAGGTGCTATGCATGTATAGGAAAGCCCACAATTGTAATAGAGTGATTAGAAAGGGCCTTGAAAAGGGACCTGGATAAAGTGGAATGAGACAGCACAGTAAATATACATGAATTGAAATAGCAGCTTGTCTGGCATGGAACAATAGGGGCCAGTGAGGTTGAAACAGAGTGACAAGGGAAGCAGTTGCAAGAAATAAAGTCTGGGGGGGGGAAGGGGGGGAGGAGAAGGGTTGGGATTGGGGGGGATGGGGGAGGCTGGGAAGGGATGTGAAGGGTAAACCAAAGGAGGAGGCTGCAATGCTTGGTAAGAAATGTACGCATTATCCTGCCCATGTAATTGTAACCCCTCTGTACAGTATGTTCACAAATAATAAATAAATAAATAAAAAAGAAATAAAGTCTGAGAGGCATAGGGAGTCAGAGTCAGGAGGATCACAGTTTAAGGCCAGCTCAGGCAAAAAATTAAGACACCTCCCCCCTCTATCTCACCAAACAAACCAGGCACGGTGGTTCAAGTTTATAATCTCAAGTATGCAGAAGAATAAGAAGAAGGATCACAGTCTAAGGCCAGTCCTGGACAGAAAGTATGAAACCCTATTTTAAAAGAAAAGTACTGGGGGTGTGGCTCACATGGCAAAGCACTTGCCTAGCAAGCGTGAAGCCCAGGGTTCAAGCCCTAGTACTGCTCAAACTGTTTTTTACTAGACATGGGGGGGTGGGGGCTGGACATGATGGCATGTGCCTCTGATCCCAGCTACTTGAGAGGAAGGGAAGAGGAACATTGAAATTTGAGGACAATCTGGGCAACGTCAGTGTAAGAGCCTATCTTAAAAACACACTAGACCCAACCGGCTCCAAGCCAGCCAGCGTTCACCCCTGCCAACGTCCTCGCAGGAGCCACCAGGCCTCCAGTCAAAATGAGTGATAGGCCAGACATGTCCAAAGTGGAGAAGTTTGACAGATCAAAACTGAAGAAAACTAATACTGAGGGAAAAAACACTCTTCCTTCAAAGGAAACTATCCAGCAGGAGAAAGAGTGTGATCAAACATCCTAAAATGCAGATTGCCTCTCAAGAGCAAGCTTCAACATCACCTGACATTCTTGCTTAATTTAGGCTTATTTCTGTAAAACTATGTGTTTGTGGAGACTTGAGACACCTGTAGATGATTTCTATATTCCCTGGCTAAAAGGTCAACAGTAGCCAGTGTCCCCTTAAATTTGTTTTTAAAGTGAAATTTCAGATGGTAGATGACATGCTGTCAGTAATCTCACTATAGATGACATTTGAGAGTGTGGTCCTTGTGTCCCCTACAGAGTGAGTCAGTTTAACCTGTAATGGGTGCCTTCTGCTTCATAATACTTTCATAGTCTCTTAATTTTCATTTACAATAAAGCATTAAAAATATTTTTTAAAAACACTAAAAGCAAAAGGAACAAGGGAGTGGCTGAAGTGGAAAGCAGAAGGAAAAGAAGAAAGAAATTTGGCTTTTCCGTGAATGAGAAGAAAGAGGTTGATCAGAAGGGTCAAATGCTTACGAAAGTGCCTCTCCAGGTCAAGATAGTGGCAGTAGTTTCATAACCTTCCAAACAAACTACAAATCACTGAAATACACATTGTAAAGAGTTATACTTTATGGTATGTGAAATATGTCTTATTTTTTCACTAAAAAGTATGCTGTAGCTGAGCACAGATTATGAAGCAGTAAACCAGACCATGTTGGGAGGTTCAGGGAGGTGACCTAGGGATGGTGAATGTGGCTCCAGTCCTGATTGATTCTGGAAATAAGACCAACAGAGTTTGTGACAACTAGGTGTGCTACTAGAGGAAAAGAGGACAGGAGGAAAAACTAGTAGAGTGAAGGAAGGGCCTGTCTAAAAGGAAATGGACTCATTACCTCACGTAAGAAATGGTAACCCCTCTGAACATCATCTTTACAATAATTTTTAAAAAATTTTTAAAGAAATGTACTCATTATTTGCCTTGCAAAATGGTAACTACCCCACTGTATATCACCTTTATAATAATCATTTAAAAAAAATTAATAATACAGAAAAAAGAATGTAGGATGATGCTGAGTGCCTGACCTGAACTTGGACTTTTTTTTTTTTTTGGGTCCGGTCGTGGGGCCTGAACTCTGGGCCTGGGCACTGTCCCTCAGCTCTTCAGCTCAAGGCTAGCACACTAGCACTTGAGCCATAGCACCACTTCCGGCTTTTTTTTTCTGCTTATGTGGTGCTGAGGAATCAAACCCAGGGCCTCATGCATGCAAGCAAGACAAGCACTCTTACCACTGAGCCACCTTCTCAGCCCTGAACTTGGACTTTTTGAACCCATATTTTCCCATCCTGCCAGGAATACCAACAAAGGACTGGAGATGGAGAAACATTTGTCTCCCAAGACAAGTATAAGGACACATGTCAACATAGGAAGATATGAAAGTGACACAGAAGAGCTGGCCCTGACCACACTGCTGAGCTCAATTCCAACCTCAGATTCCTTATCCCAGTTACTTAAGCCTAAATTCCCTGCCTTGTACTAGCATGTATTTCTAACTGAGATAGCCAGTAGGTTTCAACTTGTGTGCGTGCGTGCGGGTTGCGGGGTGGGAGGGGGTAACTGCAGTTTGAATTCAAGGCTTTTAACTTGCTAGGCAGGCATTCTAGTACTGAAGCCATACCAACCAGACTTTTTTGCTTTTGTTAGGGTCTTATGCTTGGGCTGGCTTCAGTCATGATCCTCTTTCCTATGCCTACCACCTAGCGCGAATCATGGGTCATGCCACCAGACAGGGTTTATTTTGTTATGGGAGTTTTAATCTTTTTGGGGGGTGGGGGGGTTAGATTGGCCTTGAACCACAATCCTCTGATCTCTATCTCCCACAAAGCTAGAATTAAGGTCATGATCTACCCCACCAGGCCTTCTTTTAGCCTTTTTTAAGTGTACAATTCAGCAGCATTAAGTACATTCACCATTACCAATACTCAGTTCTAGAACTTTTTATTTATCCTCAACAGAAAGTCTGTGCCAATTAAACAATAACTCCCAATGTACTATCACCCCTAGACTCTGATCATCTGTATTATACTTTCAGTTTCCAGGAATTTACCTATTCTGGGCACTTCATTTAAATGAAATTTAAAAAAAAAATTGTCCTCTTGTGTCTTGTCTTATTTTACTCACTGTAATTAAGCTTTCAAAGCTCATCTATATTGTGGCATCTATGAAAATTTCTTTTTTTCTTTCTTTTTTTTTTTTTTTTGTCGGTCGTAGGGCTTGAACTCTGAGTTTGGACACTGTCCCTGCACTCTTCAGCTCAAGGCAAGTGGTCTACTGCCACAGCGCCACTTCTGGTTTTCTAGTGGTTTTTATTGGAGATAAGAATCTCGAACTTTCCTGCCCAGGTTGGCTTTGAACCGCGATGCTCAGATCTCAGCCTCCTGAGTAGCTAGGATTACAGGCGTGAGCCACCGGCGCCCAGCATGTATGAAAATTTTATTCCTTATCAATGCTGAATAATATTACACTGTATGTAGATACCACATTTTGTTTACCGATCCATTTGTTATTGATCATTTCTGCCTCTTGACTATTGTGAAAAGTGTTTCCATAAACACTGGTGCCACAAGTATCTGGGTAGGTCTCATTTTCACTTCTTTTGAAATAGAACTACTAAATATACAGTGAATCTATGCTTAACTTTTTAAAGTAGACGGTTTTACATTCATATTGACAATGCACAATTTTTCCACATCCTTGCAAACACGTGAATTTTTTTCAATTTTTTTTGGGGGGGGTCCGGTTGTGGGGCCTGAACTCTGGGCCTGGACACTATCCCTCAGCTCTTCAGCTCAAGGCTAGCGCTCTACCACCTGAGCCACAGTGCCACTTCCGGCTTTTTTTCTTTTTGCTTATGTGGTGCTGAGGAATCGAACTCAGGGCCTCAGGCATGCAAGGCAAGCACTCTACCACTGAGCCACCTTCCCAGCCCCAATTTTTTTTTTTAATTTTTGACAACTGTCATCCTAATGGGTATAAAGTAGTTCCAATTGTGGCTTTTATTTACATTTTTAAATGACTGATACTGAACATCTTACCACATATCTTTGGACATTTGTACAGCTTTGTACATCCATTTCTTTGCACATTATCCTTAAAAACACCAACCTGCTAAAATTCCTCTAATAGCTTCCCCCTCCTATAGTTTGAAGTTAAAAATCCAGAGCACTACCTAATATTTAGAACCTTACTTTGCACCTTTCCTCTAGCCTGCTGTCAGCTCTAGGCTCCGCTCAGTCTCGGGAACCCACCAGGTTCCTCCTGTCAAGGCTTTGTACATGTGGCTCCTGCCTGCACCTCTCTCCTCCACTTCACTGGTTATACCTCTGACTTCCTCAGATCTCACTAGGACATCACTGCCTTTTGGGGGAAAAGGGAAAATTTCTGCACACAACTCATCATTTGGCAAATGAGACGACAGAATTACCCAGGTGACCGCATGCTTATTACCATCTTGCGCTCTGGAGTCCAAGCTCCTTAAAGGCAAGTAAGTTTCCCTGTCTTACTCATATTACTGGAAAACTCCAAGCTTCCAATAAATATCTGCTTCATGATATACAAATGAAGTTTCTCTCCTTTTTGTGAAAAATCTGCTAAGTTCTAAGTTGTTTCAAAAATACTCCTGGCCACAAAAGTCACATTTTAAAATTTCAAATTCTGTAGTGTAAATGATATAAAACTATCATGCTTTATTTGTGATACTCATTTAGTTACCCAATTCAGAATTGTCTCTTTGCAGCAAATCTGCAAGTACACTGCTCTCTAGAAACACCTCAAAAATATTTATATATTTTCAGTAAAGATGGACAGAATTATTTCAATTTTCAACCATTTTCACTCCACCCAAATGGTATAGGTTTGCCAGACTGAAACAATTCATTTCCTACTCATTTACACACTTCCCTGTGAAGGCAGCATGAAGAATGCCAAAAGGAGTGCCTCTCTCTACAGACTATATGTATGCTTTGTAATTTGCTGGAAATTGAAATCATCAGTAATCATTTCTTTCTATTCTCTTGTCAAGATAGTCCTTTTCCTTCTTTTTTTTTTAAGAGCTTTCTTTTCAGGTTTTGCCAATACATTTTAAGTCATTTTCCCTCTCCTTTTAAAATGAAAATATGACTACAAAGTTCAATTTTTTTAATAGTGCATTCCTTAGAAAGGAACAGAGAATTTCAAAGCAAAATTTCTTTTTTGCTCAATTTCAGCATTTATCTCTCCCTAGAGATATGCAAATCAGAAGTGAGATCCCTACATGAAAAGAAAACATTGCAATAAGATGTTTACCTGAAAAACCACGCTATTAATTCAAATTCTGTTAAGGGTCATTGTCAACATGCTTGGGCCAAGAGCACAATCTACCTTTAAATTGTTGTAACCTGATGGAAGGAATAAAAGTTTGCCATAGCATTCCTCTAAAGAGAGTAGACGTGCAATAAATTTATAAGGAAGTGGATACAGCCAGCAGATATTATAGAAAAGGCACCAGGAAAAATCAATGACTGCACACAGGGACAACAGAGCCCATGGGGAAGAGGGGGAAACCTATAAATTCTAAAGATTTAGGATTTTGGAGAGGGTTTACATTGTATTGGGTATTTTCCTCCAAAATCTAGGCTCTCGGTTTAAGACTGTGAAGTTCACAGAAGTTCACATCTTAACAAGTAACCTAAATGTTACTCCTCTTAATGCTCAGTTCCATAAATTTGCCTGGTAATTCAGAGACAGTCAGTCATAAAGCATCCCTGGGCATTCCAATGAGCTACGAAGATGGAAAGATAAAGCAGGATGCTAACAGGGTCATCACAAATCCCAGATATCTACCTGTAATGTTCTCTTTCTAAAGCTGTCATTTCATGTAGCTATTACAGTGAAATGGATAATGGATGTGAAATACCCAACACTGCTGGTACAGGACAGACACTAACAAATACTATCCGCCCTCCTTTGATCAGATGGGTCTTACCCAAAGTCTTATCACCATAGTCCTGGTAACCTAATTGGGAGAGCAGTATCTCTGTACCCAAACAGCATTTTTGTAATTTGAGAATCAGAAAGAATACAAGATTTCATTAGGCTCTAATTTCAGCAATGTCACACTAAAAGAGAGAAGTGATGCAAAATGACAGTTGTAAGGAAAGGAAAAGCCTTGATGATGGTACCTACTGGGTGTTGGCAAAAAACTTCCCCAGGCAGCTAACATCAGTAGTGACAGTAGCTGAGTCTCAGAATAACACACTGCTTCTCCCAACACCTCTCCATATATGCTGTCCTCTCTGCCTCGAGCCTCCTCCACAGTGCTTCTCAAGGGGACCAGGAGCTCCCATTGCCAATCCTATCTTTTATGACCTCTTGGCAGCCAATGCAGTGGATCACCTGTTTAGCTTCCTGTAAATTTACCAAGACAGCACTCTGCCGCTGCCCCACCCTGGGTCCCGGATCCTCCTCCGGTCCTCAACTTCTTCATACCAGTGATTACATTCAGTCTCTCAGTATCTTATGCTGACTACTCTTAAATTTAAGAATACTGCTACTATCCTCAAGATGTATCACAATTTTTAAGTACTTTTTTCTACCTTTGCTGCTTCCATCCTCTTCCAAGCTACCATGAAGACAATCACCTGTGTGTAGTCTGTGCTGAGCTCAATGCTTCTGGTCTAGCTAAGTCTGAAGAATGCTATAGGGAAGGCAAGGCTTAGACATCAGGTGGGGTGAGGATCAACCTGGGCAAAGGACATTCTAAAGAGAAAGAACAAAGAAACTAGCACAGTATAAACTTGTAATCTATAAACACCTTGCATGAGTTAAGTATAAGGTTTCAACAGAACTTGAGACTTGCAAAGCAGATGGAGGGGCTAAACTAAGTATTCATTACATGTTGGGTATTATTTCAATTCCTTTATGGTGTTTTCAGCCAATGCAACCTGGATTGTTACAATCTTTCTCCTATAAAGGAGTCACACTGTCACTATCTCCATTAAATTTAGGACAGAGAAGTTAAGTGACTTGGCCAAAATCACTATAAACTAAAGACCAGACTGACTCAAAAATGTACCCTTCAACAGTAAACTGAATTGTCTATGTGCAAAGGACCTTTGTTTTCATGACATAGATGAAGAGGAACCATTGGAAAGTTCACACTAGGGAAAAATATGGCTTTGCATTTTAGCAAGACAAGTGTAAAATATGGACAAGATAGGGCAGAAATCAAAGTCAAAGTAAGAGATGTTGGGGGGGGCAAGACAAAGGACAGATTAGAAGAACAACCTAGAAGCAGAAATTATTAAGATTTTCAAAGTGTGGATGGAGGCTGAAGGCCCAGATATTCTTACTATGCCTTTTACCACTCCCCTCCATGTACTTAAATTAAAATAAAAAATAAGAAATCAAAAGTTGAATTTAAATCAAAGAATCATCATGTCATGAACTGGGTCAGTATCCAAATACCACAGAACAGGAATCTAATAAACCTGGACGGGAGCATTTGGCTTAGGACCAAAATGTAATTAAGTGCTTCTGCCCTTCCTTATATTCAGTTTTGTGTCTTACAATTGTCTTATCTTCAGGCCAAGTCAGAACAATTGCAACCTGAAGCGTGACCAGCACATTTAGACTTGTGTGCAAAGAAAGAGCACAGAATGACATAATGGGATGAATGGCTGAGTTGTATGCAGTGTGCTAGTTGAATTTACTGTCCTGACCACATGGTAGTGCGAAGTATAAAAGTCGTCTGGACAGAGAATATAGGAAGTAGGAACCACCAAGAGGGAGAACGAGATGACTAGGTGGGCCCAATCCCAAAGAAAAAGAAATTGTGAGAGGAATCTATGGCGCTTGATTATTTAATACTCACTAGTCATACTCAGGGGCAAATAGAGTGATATACATATTATTAATATATTAGAAAAGGCAAAAAGAAAATGAAGGGGGCAAAAGTACACAGAATCACCATACCATGTCAGGTCACTCTGCAATTACATTTAGTGTCAAGACAATGGAAAGGGGCTATAATTTTCACTTAATATTGATTAGGTTTTGAGGGAACCTAGTCACTAATAAAACAGGTCAAGGATCCAGGAAATTGAGGGTTTTTTCTTTGTTACTGTTTTCATTTTCTTTTCATCTTTTTGTCTGTTTATGTGTCTTTGGGAGGATAAGGGGAGGAAGAGAAACAAAGGGATAAAGGGTAAACAAATGTAGCAGTGGTACTCATTAGACACTATGTTGAAAATGAGCCTTTTAATTTGTGGGTGGGTATGAGAGGGAAAAACTGAGAGAGTGCAAGGTAAAGGGTGACATTGTCCAAAAAGAAATGTACTCATTACTTGTATAACCTGAACACCTCCATACATCACACCTTTCTAATAACAATTTAAAAAACAGATCAAGAAACAAAGCTGTCATCAAAGCTAGCTTTACTTGAATCCTAGCATCAGTAAGTCTGACATCTTGAGTATTGAGGGGACAAAGAAATAAATAACCTAGGCCAATCTTATACCACAGTCCCGACTACCAGTGAAGGTTGAGAAGGTTGGGACACATGGTCTCTAAAAGACTCAGGGCAAAAATCTTATTAAAAGATTCTAAATAGATAATGATAATTTGCCTTGTGAAAGTGAAAATGTGTTTGTGACTTTAACTAAGTATCACTATTCCACAATACTGTGAAATCTATGTAATCACCTAATCTCAATTTAAAAAAAAAAAAGTGAGAGAAGGGATGGGTTAGGAGAGATGGGTGACAATGTTGTCAGACACTTTGTACTCATATACTGTTTTGTAGATGGGAACTTCTTTGCACAACTACTTAAAGATACAATAATAAAAAATGTATGCTGGGCCCTGGTGGCTCACCCCTGTAATCCTAGCTACTCTGGAGGCTGAGATCTGAGGATCGAGGTTCAAAGCCAGCCCGGGCAGGAAAGTCTGTGAGACTCTTATCTCCAATAAACCACTACAAAACCGGAAGTGGCACTGTGGCTCCAGCAGTAGAGAGCTCGCCTTGAGCTGAAGAGCGCAGGGACAGCGCCCAGGCCCAGAGTTCAAGCCCCATGACCAACAAAAAATAAATAAAGTAAAAAATGTAAGGAAAAAAAAGACTCTAAATAGGATGTCCTTGGCCACAAATGCCAACAGAAATAATCCTTCTACTTATGAGAAAATGAAGTGATCAGACTTCCCAGTGGTTATCTAAAATAACTAGATAACAGATAAATAACATAACTAAAATGATTTAAGACCAATTACTAAACCATTGGGAAGAAGTTGCATATCTAGTGGTTTCTACAGCTATTAATACTGGGCACATGGAACACATCAAGAAAATACACTGTTAACTGAGTTCATTTTTTTCAGTTCAGCTTTTCTACTACTTGCCCCAATGCACATCTCACATCATAAGATTCTTCTGGAAAAGCTCATTAGTCTTATCATGGAAATATGTCTTTTGGTTATAGAAAGTTAATGATAATGATTTTAATACCTAACTATTACACCAAGAGTTTGGTGGAAGGATTTAAAAATTCTGCCAATTACAACAGAATCATTCAGGTATCTGACACTTTTTGCATTAGAATTCAATTGGGAAGAAATGACAAAATACCATCACTATCTCTAGGTAAGTCTACCTTGAAACAATTATATACACAAAACAAAGAAGAACAGTAGTACTTAATAAATTTGGTGATTAGACAGTATAGAGAAAATTAAACCAATTGCAACTTTAAAATTTTTATTTTTACAACAAATTGAGACTCTTTTCAAGTCACAGTTTTGGTGTTTCATTCTGTACATCAATCATACATACACGACTGTTTCAATAACACAAAAGAATGTTTTGTTTTTTATAAGTCTGCCTTCTAAAGGGGTTTAACTGAGTATTCTTTGTTTTGCTGCAATCTTTGATGGACTCCAAATTCCTTGAGGGTCACACCTCCAGCCCTGGAAGGCACACTGCAGAGAACAAGTACTGGGTAAATACATGTGTAATGAATGAATGAAATCAAAGAAGGATTGAATGATGCCTAATGTGTGGGATGAAATTCTGGTGGCAACAGAGAAGGGTTTGTTTTGGGGGGGGGGGTCTTTTGGGTTTGTGGGTTTTTGTTTTGGTTTGTTTTTAGCCAATCCTAGGGCTTGAACTCAGGGCCTCGATGCTGTCCCTAAGGCTCTTTGTGCTCAAGTCTAGTGTTCTTCCACTTGAGACACAGCACCGCTTTCCGCTTTTTCTGAGTACTTTATTGGAGATAAGAGTTTCACAGATTTTTCTGTCCACCCTGGCTTGGAACCACGATCCTCCAATCTCATCCTCCTGAGTAACTAGGATTACAGGCATGAGCCACCAGCGCCTGACTTTTTTTAATTAAAAAAAAATGTCTTATGAAACCTTCTTGTCTTCAGGTCACCTCCGTGGTAAGGAACTAAAAGCATTGCCCCCATTTACAATGGGGCCTGAGACAGGACTGGGAGTGGAGGACTGCTCTGCCTAATGAGGACAGGATTTGCCATTCCAAGAAGAAATCATGAAATGCAGGCAACCACTGAAGACTGAGAGCAAATGTATATGAAGAAAATACAGACAGTAGAATAACGGAAAAGAAACGCTAGAAACACGTTTGTCTGTACTCCCTTACCTCTAAGCCCTTATCACCAGATAATTCCTTTTAATATTCACATGCCTCCACCACTGAAAGTGAGGTCAAAGCTATCCAAGAAATGTTCTAAAAATGCATGCCTCCTTTTCATAGCATTAGCTAAATGTCATTCCAGCCAGATAATATATTTCTGCAGTTACAATGTAACATAAAACATCATAGCTACAGATGACTTTAACAGATTTTTTTGAAATTCTACTATATATGTCACATACCTTGAGATTATGCTTCAAAACATATTTTAAGATTTTCTAAATAATCCAGTGTAAAAGATTTATACTTTATATCTATTAGATGTAAGTTTAAAAGGGGAAAAATAAAGCAAATATACCAATGTATTTAACTTTTTTCTTAGAATAAACAGATGGTACATTTTGATGAAAACATATTCTTGATTATATGGATAAAAGAAACCATATGGTATTGAGCCTTTTCAATTTCTAAGAAGGTAAATCTGAGTAAAATTCTTAGACAAACACAAATTAAGATTTATGGCTGGCATGACAAACAAGCTACATGATCTGCCATAAACTAGAGGAGAAGGAGTCAATCATGAGACCCACTATTCAGTGAAAAGTCATGTCAACTATTAAGAGAGTCATGATGTATTCCTCATACAGGTGCTGGCCAATGCTCCACAAATCCTGCAAATGTTCTGTCCCAAGACAAAAGAACTTATATCAATTACACAATGATTCAACTACTCTCAAAGGGATGAACTTTTCCTATAAAAAAAAAAAGACTGAAATGCCACCTGCTTTAAATCAAGCACTTAACTAACGTGTTGCTACTTAAATTGCACAGATAAATATTCTGGCCTAAATTGAAGGAAAGCATGAATGGAAATGTGAATCACAGTGAACGAGCCCTATCTGGAAAACGGCTATATACACTGACTTTTCAGTGTCTTAAAAAGAAAGAAAGAAACTAATCTGATTTTTGTTAGAACATGGATCATATGTTATTAGAAGTTACTAGAAAATCAACCATGTACTATAGTTTCAGCTGTTATATATTCTTTACACACATTTCAAAGCCCAGAATACTGTACTGTTAGTGGGAATGTAAACTAATACAACCACTCTGAAAAGCATTCTGAGGGTTCCTCAAAAAACTAAACAGAGTCAGGTGCTGGTGGCTCACGCCTATAATCCTAGCTACTCAGGAGGCTGAGATCAGAGGATCGACGTTCAAAGCCAGCCGGGGCAGGAAAGTCCGTGAAACTCTTACCTCCAATAAACCACCAAAAAACCGGAAGCGGTGCTGTAGCTCAAGTGATAGAGCGCTCACCTTGAGCTGAGGAGCTGAGGGACAGTGCTCAGGCCCAGAGTTCAAGCCCCACGACCACCAAAAAAAAAAAAAAAAAAAAACTAAACAGAGACCTTACGTACAATCCAGCCATACCACTCCTCGCCATCTATCCTTAGTGCCAGGATATGACAAGGACACCTGAACATCCATATTCAGATTGCACTATTCACAACAACTAAGATATGGAAACAACCCTGATACCCCACAATAGATGAATGGATGAAAAAAATGTGGTATCTACATACAATGGAATTTGACACCGCTATTAGAAATGGATAGAACTAGAACAAACCAAGTTGAGCAAGGTAAACCAAGATCAGAGAGACAAATGATGCATGTTCTCCCTGATATGCAGGAGTTAGATTTAAACATAACAAATTATACAGGACTCTAGACACCTATATACAGTGAGACCAAAAGAGGATAGTCTTAGGAGAAAAGCACCAAGTTGTGATACCCAAGCACCTCTTCATAGGTATATAAAATAATATACATGCTGAAACAAACTCCAAAGATAAGGAAATAAAGGAACCTTTTCTTAATTTCTTTGTGTTTTCAGATGACTCTGAGTTCTTTACCTCGTATACAGTGTATACATGTGCACATCTGAGAGAAGATGGGGGGAGAGCACAGAATCAGTGGAAAATGGGTTGAAAAAGTGCAGCAGCAGAGCCCCCTGGCTGTACTGGACCTTGATGAAAGTGAACCACACAACTCATGGACAGAGATGGGAGGGAGAGAATGAGGGAACAGATGCTACTGTTCAAAAGGAAGGAAACATACTTATTACCTGACATATATAAAGGTAACCCCACTGTGTATCATCTCTAAAACCACAGTAATTAAAATAAAATTTTAAAAAAATAACTAAAGCAAAAAAGGCTCAAGGTGTGGTTCAAGTGGCAGAGCATCTGTCTATCATGAGGCCCTAGGTTCAAACTCCAGCACCACTACCAAAAAGAAGGAGCCCAGCACTGGTGGCTCACACCCAAAATCCTAGCTACTTAGGAAGCTGAGATCTGAGGATTGAAATTAGAAGCCAGCCCAGGCAGGAAAGACTGTAAGGCTCCAACTAACTACCAATTAACCTCCAATTAATCACCAAAAGCCAGAAATAGAGCTCTTGCTCAAGTGGTAAAGTGTTGCAAGAAGCTCAGGGACAGCACCCAGGGAGAAAGGAGGAAGAGGAGGAGGAGGAAGATTGTTGCCTGAATTTAATTGTTGGGCATATCCTACTATAGACAGTTGTTTTTTTTTTAAATCAATGACAGTAATTTAGAAAGTTCATTCATAAATTCTCTCAGAATTCTCAAATATTTAACATGTATATCAAGAAACTTGAACTCAGCTTATCTGAATGATCTAAAATTTATTCATCTTGAGTATCATGTCCTCCAAATTAATGTTTTAAGTTAACAAATCTTTATATTTTGGCCTAAGATTTGTCATTTGATGAACTAATTAGAAATAAAATGGTTCAAGAGAAAAAAAAAAAACAGAATACGAAATTGTTACCATCTTGGGATATTCCCGGACTCTGAAGACTTAAAGCAACAGAAACCCAAAGGGGGAGATGTCATCCCCAGGAATAATGTAGTGTCCTAAACCGTGGCTGAATGAAAGCCAAAGCAGGGTACACGAGCCTCCACTCTTGCTCTTGAATCTGCTGGGTCTACCGATAAATTAAGGCTGGTGAAGTAATAAATACTCATCTTAAGAGTCTGAGCAACCTTACTGCTAAAGGCAATGCTACTGAACAGAAACAAAGACTTCAAAAATAATACTGCTATATTCTCAACCACCTTAAAACTGGAAATCTTTACATAATGCCTTTTCATTTAATAAGACTTAAGTCCTTTCTGAAAGATAAAAATGCAATCTGAAGCAGGGCACCGGTAGCTCATGCCTGTAATCCTAACTACTCAGGAGGCTGAGATCTGAAGATCGTGGTTCAAAGCCAGCCGGGGCAGGAAAGTCCCTGAGACTCTTATCTCCAATAAACCACCAGAAAACCAGAAGTGGTACTGTGGCTCAAATGCTCAAATAGTAGAGTGCTCACCTTGAGCTGAAGAGCTGAGAGACAGCACCCAGACCCAAAGTTCAAGCCCCACGACCAAGCAAAAGAAAAAAAAAAGTGTAATCTGGTTAGTATATCCTCTGCAAGAAACAAGTGTCCATCAAGGTTCTATTTTTCAGCCTTACTGGGTAATAGTTTTACTCGGGATGAGTCACCACTACCTCTAAACTCCACACAACATTGCTTCTGCTGTGGATTACCAGCAACACTGGGGTGAAAAGACACAGACACATGTGCAAATCGATAATCCATTTCAAAGGGTCCTCATTATTCCAGGACATTTCCATTGAATTCACATAAAACACAATATTCATTAGTAAATGTTAGAAGAGTTTCATTAGGTTAAAAACTGAGATCAAAGTACATTTTATCTTCTACTTAACAAAATTTAAGTAATAAACACAACTATGTGTAAACCAAAACAGCAGGAATAATAAATGGTCATCAAATATCTTTCAGAGTACCAGCTTTTTGTTTAGTTACGGAGCTTGAACTCAGTGCCTGGGCACTGTCCTTGAGCTTTTTTGTTCAAGGCTAATGCTCTACCACTTTGAGCCACAGCTCTTATTCAAGTTTGCAGATGGTTAATTGGAGATAAGAGAGTCTCACAGCCTTTCCTACATGGGCAAGATTTGAACAGCCATTCTCAGAATTCAGTCTCCTGAGTAGCTAAGATTATAGGTGTGAGTCACCAGTGCCCAACTCAGGAAAATCTAACATTTCCTGGCTAACTTTCCTAATACAATTAAAGTGAGGAATGCTTTCAAAAATACCTGGACATCACCAATGTTCTCTTAATTTTAATTGTCAGATACTTTTCTTCAAATGTCTGTCTGCTCATCATTTTGGCAGGTGTTTCTTTTTCAATTATTGCAGCCAGAATTTCACTTGCTTTATGGCTTTATATGAGAATCTGGCAGTTCGGTAACCTCACCTTTTTTGAGTTCATGAAATCTTTATTGCTTGGATTTTTTACAAAATCTGCCATTTGACTTTGCAATTGAGTACAGTGATTTTTACATCTTTCCAACAATCAGTGAAACACTATAACTAATGGATGGGCAGGGATAGTATTCATCAGGGATGAATATTTGAGTGGGAACTAATTTTACACCTGGACAGTTCATTAGTGAACATTTTTATATTATGATGACTTGTCTCCCTATGCAACCTCTGAGACTGCAAAGCATTAATGAATATTCAGATGAAGGGCACCCATATATGAAAGGCAACAAACATCACAGAAATACTCTGTCTTCTAACACTAGGAAAGTTTCTCTGGGGACTGGAAGCACATCCTGTCTGCATGCAGGATCATCATTGTACAAACAGCCTGAAAAAAACCATACTGGTGTGCATCCCACTCTCTGATAATGGAAATTATTTTAATCTGGCACCATTCACAAACCACAGTGGCAAGATTGAAATCTTGACTTAGGAATTTAAGCATCCAATATGTATCTGGCAAGTGCCAAAATCTAGAGGCTATGACATGCTTATAGGAAATTAAATAATATATGTAGCATATGAATATCATGCTTCTCCCATAAAGTAGACAGGGGGTTGGAGGGAAGGAGAGAGATTTGATCATGCTGAAATAATGTTACTGAAATATTTGTTATGCCAGAATCCTAAAGTTCAGAATAAAGCCATTTTATCTTTGAAGACTCACAAGAAACAAAGGTACTGCACAAGATGAAACACAGAGATGGAGAAACAGTGTTGAATGTTAAAACTTGCTTCTCTGAAATACACATGCTTCTCTAAACATGCATGGGATGTCACAATGAAATCTTCCCACACGCTTGTATTTTTGCTATTTTTTTTAAATTGCTTTCTCTGATCTTTAATGTAAAAATCTGAATTCCAAGCTGGGCACTGGTGGCTCACGCCTGTAATCCTAGCTACTCAGGAGGCTGAGATCTGAGGATCACAGTTCAAAGCCAGCCTGAGCAGCAAAGTCCGTGAGACTCTTATCTCCGATTAATCACCAGAAAACCGGAAATGGCACTTTGGCTCAAGTGGTAGAGCACTAGCCTTGAACTGAAGAGCTGAGGGACAGTGCCCAAGTCCAGAGTTCAAGACCCATGACTGACCAAAAAAAAAACACAAAAAAAATCTGAATTCCACTGGGAAAAATATACATGAGTTTGAACCCCAGCTATTTTATGTTCTAGCTGTGTGATCTAATTATGATTTCTGAATCTAGTTTCCTTATAGTGCAATAGGCATCTAAATGCAATAGATGCCTTTTAAAAAATAAAACAATAATTTGTAGGGTTTTTTTAATGTCCCAAACATAAGTGAGATATGAGACATCCTAAGACCCAAATTCTGTAGGGTAAATGTGAAAACACATCATGACAGCAATAAACAACATTCCCAAAGTCTATTCCAAAGATGTCAAATCTATTGGCCATGTCTTCTCTAAAATGACAACATAAATAAGAAACTGATAAAAATCAGTGGTATAATAGTGAAATGATGAGTACTGCTCAATGACAATGCTCAAGATAATCCCTCAACTGATCAAGCAATTGAAAAGTGTGCAAACCCATCATCCATCTAGGTATGATACTGCCTTGCAACTATTTTCAGTTTCAATTAAACTTGCTTCTTGTTTAATTTAACCTTTTTTCTTATCGTGTTTTCTTTGCAGATTCTGGTCATATGCATATATTTCTTGAAAATTTATGCTTAAACAACAGGATCTCTGTTTTCAATACAGGACAACCAGAAAATAACCATGTTCATCATTAAACCTTCACCAAAGCTGTTTGTATAGGCATGTGGAAATGGTAGTGATGGAGAGGCAGTAGTATAACACAAAAGTGGAGTATAGTATAAAACAAAAGTAGAGGCAGAAAGCAGGCCTGGATGTGAAAGGACTAGATCATCCCAAGCAGCAGTCTTCTCTAGACTTTGCCTTTGAGTCTCAAAAGATACTTTCCATTGTGTTGTCTTTCCCACATTCTACTGCATTGGACTGGATAACTTTCCGTCCTACATGAACCAAATAACCTGCTTCTCTAGCAAAAAACTGAACATCTGAATGAGAAAGGCACACCAGATGATGAAATCACTATAGATCCATGCTTACCAACCTCAAATGGACATTGAACCCTGTCTGGCATTCTTGCTTCTCTAGAAACTCCTACTGTCCATGAGACCCATATCTCCAATTAACCACCAGAAAACTGGAAGTGGTCCTGTGGTTCAAAGTGGTAGAGTACTTAGTCTTGAGCCAAACAGCTCCAGCACCCAGACCCTGAGTTCACGCCCCACAACCAACAATATAAATTTATGAGGGTTGGGAATGTCATTCAATGGTAGAGCACTTGATTGCAAGGCCCTGGGTTGATCCCCATAATGGCAAATATATACATATTTTTAAATATGTTAAAGATCATGTATAGCAAGAATAACAGACAAACTAGTTCTAATACTTATTCCTTTTCTTTCTCCTATTCATCCTCATTTTCCTAAGATTTTAATCTCCTAAAATTACATTTTCCTAAGTTATTATAGCTTGATACCCTTTATACCATTCTCTATGCTCATATAAATCCATATAAATTCATAAATACATCTATAACATTGTTAGCTAACAATAAAAGGCACGACAATTAATGCGATCTAGTGTGGGGGGGGTTGTTTTGTTTGCCTGAGCACTGTCCCTGAGCCTCTCTGTGTTCAAGGCTAGTGCTAGTGCTCTACCACTTGGAGCCACAGCTCCACTTCCAGCTTTTTCTGAGTAGTGTATTAGAGATTAGAGTCTCACAGACTTTTCTGTCTGAGCTGGCTTGGAACTGTGATCCTCAGATCTCAGCCTCCTGAGTAGGTAGGATTATAGGCATGAGCCATCAATGCCAGGCCATAATATGTTTTTTACCTAACAACTTTCATGGAAATTTCTCTTTGAATTCATATGGATATGATACTTGGTTTTACTGAGACCAGCTCTTGCTATGTTGCCCAGCATGTACTTAAACGCATGATCCTTCCACCTCAGCTGTGCAAATACCTAGAGGTACAGACATATACACCATACCTGGATGGATACAATAATTTTAATAATTTCCTTACTGATGGGCATTTGGTAGTTCTCAGGGTTATAAACAATAATACACAACGAGCATCCTTACCTATATATTCTGTTAAAATTAGTTTTACCAACAATAGACTGCCAAATCAACAGGTGTATACATGTTTGCATTTATCATAAGATACACATTTTCTTCTCTAGCTCAGTCTAATCTGAAATCCCAGCTCTAGTTATCAGAACTGCTACTGCCCAGAGGTCCAGTACACTCTGAGCTGCCAGTGCCAATGACATTTCCATTCCTTTTCTACTGATCTCTCAGAAACACCTGGCATCACTAGCCTGAACCCCTTGAAAACACCCTTTCTTGCTTGCCCTTCTCTTGCTGGCAGTCACTTTATCATTTATTTTTAACAATTTCTTTTCTATGTGGGCAAATTTTGGAACATTTCAGACTCTTTCTTTTCTCCTACATTCTTCTTCTTTTGGATCTAGTCAACTCTATAGCTTTAAATATCATCCTTAAACACTAGCGTTGAAGTTTCATTTCCAGAGCTCCTTCTTGGGCTCCTACATTTAACAATGCTCCCTTGAAGTCACATATCCCAATTCCAACTCCACTGCTACCATCTTTACACAGGCAACCACCATATGACAAATATCTCCCGGGGCTGGGAAGGTGGCTCAGTGGTAGAGCACTTGCCTTGCATCTTTACACAGGCAACCACCATATAACAAATATCTCCCGGGGCTGGGAAGGTGGCTCAGTGGTAGAGCACTTGCCTTGCATGCCTGAGGCCCTGGGTTCGATTCCTCAGCACCACATAAGAAAAAAGAAAAAAAAGCCGGAAGTGGCGCTGTGGCTCAAGTGGTAGAGCGCTAGCCTTGAGCTGAAGAGCTGAGGGACAGTGCCCAGGCCCAGAGTTCAGGCCCCACAACTGGACCAAAAAAAAGAAAAAGAAAAGAAAAAAAAAAAAAACAAATATCTCCCAACTGGCTTCCTTACTTCCCCTCCCTCTCACTTCAATCCAAAGGGGGCAAGGTTAGTTCATGACTATAATCCTTTAACTCTGCTTGCTTACAGATAATCAGATAAGTGAGGAAAGACTAATATTGTTCTATAATAGGGAAGCTGAACACATCCAGAAGCTCCTCAACCCGGAAATGTTTAGATAAACAATACCTTCCAAATACTCTACTATTGTTAAAAAGGATGAATCAGATTTTCATCTATTAACATAAAAAGATGGTCACAAGTAGAACTGAAGGCATGGCATGTATAGCTACCTACAAGAGCACAAGGCCTTGAGTTCAAGTCCTAGTACCAGCACTAAAATACACACACACACACACACACACACACACACACGCACGCAAGACTTCAAACTAGCATAAATATAATATACTTAGATATATACACTATATATCCTGGTAAATATGTCAAAATATTAACAAAATTTCTGTAGTCAAATCATTTACAATATATTAGGGGAAGTGCTACATCTTTAAAATTCTCATCTCTTGGTTCTGGTAATTATTTCTTTTGCTGAGCATAAATTCTTAATTTGACGTAGTCCCATTTGTCAATTCTTGCTCTTATTCTCTGGACAATTGAAGTCCTACTCAGAAAATAATTACCTGTGCCAATATCTTCCAGAGTTTTCCCTTAGTAGCTTCAGAGTTTCTGATCTAACATTTCAAATCTTTAAGTGGGAGGATGATGGAGGTGGTAAGTTTGATTAGGGTACAATGTAGGAAAGTCTTACAATGAAACACTTGCCTTGCTAATTAAAAAAAAAAACTCCTTTTAAATTTTCATGGAAAAGTCAAGCTTTTGAATCCATACCTTAAATTTTTTAGTTTGCTTAAAGCAGGATTACACATTCACCATCTTTATTCCAAGTAAATATCTTGGAGTATTATCTTAACCATATTTTTACTCTGGAGAAATCAATGATAAAGAGGAAGTTTCAGAAAAAATATTTTTATGTGTATGACAGTTTACCAGTATGATATATTCATGAATTATACTGAAAATATATCCCTTGAAATCAAGGAAAACAATAGGCTTACACAAAGAATTGCCCCACAGATTCCCAATAAAAAAGTGTTTAATTAAAATATTTGTTGACAGTTGGTTAGTGTACATTCTAAAGGAGAAAAGAAAATCAGTGTCACTGCAGTCTTTTGAGAACAAGAGCTGAATATGCAAATTAGCCCAAAATGGAGACTCATTATCTGTTTTGCACTTCAAGTGTGCTTTTAAGCACTGTAGGTATACACACACACACATACAGAATCCACATATATCTCAACAAACCATGCACATCATCTGTTCAGAACTGGGAAGCACATGCATGCTTCTACAACATTAAATGGAAGGCAGATGGTAGTCTCTGATCAACAGACATAAAATAAAACCATTCTAAGTCCTACTTCCTCCAACAGTCCTTCTAATTTTTTCTTTAGAAAAATATCAAGCAGTTTTTCATTACTGTTGATTTGCAACTCCAAAATTACAATGAGTAATGCAAAAGAGGATTTCAAAGAAAGAAAAATGTCTTTTGGCACAGATTTGCTTTCATAGTCTTAGGCAGGAGATAACACTAACTTTGAAACTCACAGCATACTGTAGTTTTATCAGTATCTAATGTGTAAATTAGCTCTTTCTATAACTGGAGGTTTAGCTTTCAAAATACATAATTACTGATCATTTTGGTTTGCATCACATTTCTTTTGCAGGGTGAAATGAACTAAAACAGCTGCTACATCCTAATCGCTTTATAATGTGCACAGAATTTCTATGAGTATTAGAAATCAAACCTATAGCTTCCTATCAAGCAGAACATATTCATGTGTATATATGACCCACATTATTTGGAAGAACAATTATTAACTTATGAAATTATAATTTGAAACATAATGAAGCCATGCTTATGGAGACAATATTACAGCTCTTAATGGGGTCAAAGACACCAGTCCACAACAATCAGCTCCCCCACTTTCCTGTACATCAAGAAAGCCCTTTGGGTGGAAAAGTCCAAGTGTTCATGCTACCACCATTCTATGCAAGGATCGAGCCCTCTATTTTTATCTTGGGAGATGAATTTTTAGAAGGTGAACCAAGCCTGGCCCTCTGCCCAGAATTTCTGGCAGTCGACAAGCAATCTTGTTTTACTTCTGGTCCACTTTCCCTTGAGCTAACCTTGTATCCACAGAGAGCACCCTGATCTAGAGAACTTGTACCATGTATAATGATGACTAAGAAAGCTCTGATGATTTTATTAACCATGGAACTTGTATGTACAGTTCTTTTTAAACATATTTCATGGAAAGAAATATTAAAAATCTTGTTTCCTAGTATCCCCTTTCCAAGGCTAGGAGGGAAAAAAAAATATCAGTTTTAAGAGGATTTTTTTTCCAGAAAAAAAATTATTATCTAGGCAACTGCATTCAGGGATGATGGAAGACTGAAGAGAATCAATATCTAGTGAGCAACAGTAACCAACCAACCAAAGGAATATAAAACAAGGCCCAGGAACCACAAATAATTAGTACACAAGATATATAGTGAATGACTAAATGAATGCTACAAAAGGTCAGAGTAGTTGCTGCTAGTCAGGATGAGGTGAAATTTGAGTGTACACAGGCCTAATTCTCCATTGTGAAAATTATGAACCACATATCCAACATCTTTAGAATACCATTTCTAAAGTAAGCTGGACAGGAAAATGACTGTGATTCACAATAAATTTGTGTCTAAGCTTATTTTCTATCTGTTCTTCTGCATTTTTGTCTTCCAAAATGAAAGTAATTGAAACTTTTATCAACTGATAGTATTTCTCATCCAATACAGGAATTGAGTTGGGGATCCTAGAAATTCTTCTCCACTAGTGCCGTAATTTCTGGCACTAGCTCCAGGCCCACTTTTGTCTCTGTGCCATTTGCTTACCCCCGGTTTACATTCTGCTTTTGTCCTTGCTTTCTACCCAAAAAACCCACTGTCCATGCCTAATAGTTCAGTACCTCGCTTCCTGGTTCCAGATTTCCTAAGTTTCATTAAACAGATTCCAAACATATACTTGAAGAATGTCCCAGGGAAGAACTTAAGAAAATGTATTATTTTCCTAAGCAAAAGGCACACTAGCTCAACTTTTTATTCCAAAACAGAGACTTTTCTTCACTATTCAGGAATTTTAACTATTCTTTGTGACAATTAACTCAATCTACAGTTCATAGAAGCCTTTTAATCTTGTCAGAAGATTTTAAAACATAACTATAAAACCAGGTAAGTCTCAGAGGCCTGACATCATTTACAAAGTAACACAGAAAGAGAAGACTGTCATTCATGTATGTGTTATGAGCTTTGGGACATAGGTAGAAAGGAGGAGTAGATGATAGATTGTTCTGATTAGTGACACACACAAAAAAACATTTTTTTCTTAAAAACTGAGGATGAGCCAGAGCTGTGAATATACACAGTGAAGGAGGGCTTAGATTTGGCAAAATCCATTGTAAAGTCTGCCTTAGTAACTGTCCTGAATGCAGAATATCCTTTCTCTCATCTTTTCCCCACACAATTTCTTGGTCTTTGAAGACTCAGTTCAAGTCTGTTGTAACCCTGGTCCTGTCCACTTATGTTCTTCATTACTACCACATTTTACTTTAACAATTTTTAGAAGGTTGTCATTCCCATTACATCATGACATTCTTGAGAGCAGCAACTGTGTCCTGGCACCTAAACCAGGTGATAAGAGCAAAAACAGTAGGTATTCAATAAATGTCTGTTGGGTGACTGTCTGAATAAATCCTTTTAGTAACAAAGCAGTGTAGAGAAGATGGAAATCACAGGGAAAGTAGTGTTTGATGATCCATTAGGGAGGTGCTATCTGAACCTCACTGTGGATCCAACTTGGGAAGCAAGTGTTAGCAGAACCAAATATAGTTCTTGCCCTTAAGAATGAAAATCTGACAATGGCTGTTTGGGATAATAATAACAGGTTATTAGTGTCATTAGCATCATCTCATGCAATGGGTTTATTAAAACACTAGTTTGTATTCTAAACTTATAAAACAAAATGCAAAGGGAAAGGACAACTCTATTCTCTCATGCTCCAGTCCCCCTTCCACACACAAAAGTCACTTAACATGTTATTATACTTTAAACAAAACAAAGTGAAACAAATACTGAATGCAACTGAATAATTTAGGCACAAACAACCATTTCATAAAGATACTGAGTATTAAGCACAGTATTTGGGGGCTATTATTTTGTTTTGTTGGGTTTTGTTGGTTTTTACCCTAACAAGAGGAATCTAGGTGAAAATAATAAATTTTCAACTTAAAAAAAGATGTTGAGGGGGCTGGGAAGGTGGCTCAGTGGAAGAGTGCTTGCCTTGCATGCCTGAGACCCTGGGTTCGATTCCTCAGCACCACATAAGCAAAAAGAAAAA
>NW_012267336.1:1105857-1109198 GCF_000151885.1 Dipodomys ordii | reverse complement strand
CTTCAGCTCAAGGCGAGTGCTCTACCACTTGAGCTACAGCGCCACTTCCGGTTTTCTGGTGGTTTATTGGAGATAGGAGTCTCAAGGTCTCTCCTGCCCGGGCTGGCTTTGAACCGCGATTCTCAGATCTCAGCCTCCTGAGTAGCTAGGATTACAGGCGTGAGCCACCAGCGCCCGGCTTCAAAAGAAAACTTTTGCAATTGCTCATCATCATTATTAGTGAGCATGTCTTGTTGTCCAGGTGGCTGTGTCTAGCACTAGCAGCATTTGGTCATAGAGGCCTCTTACAGCATTCTTAGAAACTGCTCCTCTCAAACAGGCAACAAGACCTTCTTCAGGGCTCTGTCTCCTCTGCAGAGTTTGTCTGTCTGTCTGCATATCTGTATGTATATAATCTTGTTTGGGTTGAGTTTTTGGTGCTGGGGCTTGAACTAAGACTTTATGTAGTTCTACCAGTGAACTATACTCCTAGTCAAACAAATCATAAGACAGGAATTGAACAGATTTGGTTACAAATTAAACTTCTCTAAGTCTCAGAGTCTCTTCATTCACAAAATTGAAGGTAGTGTTCATTCCCACACAAGCCTACTGTGAGAATCATGTAAGGCAACACCGTATACCTGACCAAGGGCAAATGCATATTAAACATTAAGGTGACCCATCTCGGTACTTCCTTAAGGTCCTGCCACCACCAAGTCTCCATCCTCCTTCCTCCTTTCTTCTATTTGTTACTTCTCATAATTATTTGATTATTCTGTCTCCTCTAAGTTACTCTTCTATTTACTTAAAAATTCCAAAGGAAGGTTAAAAAATCTTATTTGTGTGAAACTGAATACTAGAGAAGCCCTCGTATCTCTCCTGCGCTGAGCAGATGACAACAGGAGCCTGAAGCACTGAGGTACGTCTATGGACTCTGGGCATAATTAATGCTCCACATCAGTAGGAAGACTTAAATAGTACAAATAGTTTCACATGTTATTTCACAAATCACAGACTTCAGAACAATTTATATTTAAATATGGCTTCATAAAAAAAAAAGTAATTTCAAATTCTCTTTGGCTCTAAGTAAAACTGTTATAAGTTAGTGACACCATGTGGTTACATTTTGCTTTGCATTCTTAGAAGAAAATGTGATTGTAGGCAAAGTTGCTCTAGACTAGTTCTATTTTGATATCAAAGTTGTAGGATGAAATGGAGGGACAAAAAATGAACAAATGCAACAGTGGTACTCAATAGACACTATGTTGAAAATGAACTATAAAATTTGTGGGTGGAGATGGAGAGAAAAAGGAATGTACTCTTTACCAATTTATATAACTATAACCCTTCTGGTACATCACCTTTATAACAATTTTTTTTAAGTTGTTGGTAGAGGAAAATCTCAAAGTATGAATTAACATAATTGCTTTTAAGGTAAAATTACCCCTGCTTCTTTTATAGCTGAATTAAGTATTGTTTGAATGGAGAAGCTCTTGGGCCACATAAAGAAAGTATAGAGGCTCAGTATAGCTCTAGCTAGGATTTGAAACCCCTCTGGTGAAGCACTGAACAAAGCAAATGTGCCTGTCTTTAACAGTAAATAAATGCATCAGTGCCTGGTCAGAGGGAAAGGAAGAGGAGAGAGATGAGAGAAAACACGCATACTGTCCTAAACATTAATATGGCAGGGAGAAGCAGCAATACTTATTTTTCATGTTTATGTCTCTAGATCTACAGCACTGTGTAGGTACTGTAATCTAATGAGAACAGTGAGAAAATGATGCTGTGTCTAATGACAGCAGGGAGGAGGGGACCAGGAATGTATAGAGGCAGTAAAAGAGATGAAAGGGCCTTACACTACAAAACTGTACAGTTTTAGTATTCACCTAATGAGGCCTCCTGCAGTAGACCAGCTACTATGAATAACATGCAGTGTATATACCAAAGAAAATCTAAACAGCTAAGGCAATAACAAGAAAATGTCAAAGAAACCCCTCTGTATAACTAGCAAATGCTAATAAAAACCTCCTACCTACCTCCCTAGGTAAAACAACCACCCTCCATCTCTTGCCCAAGCACTATCACAGTGCCATCTTTACAACAACCATGCACTCTTAGAAATGTGTGTTCTGAACGTATTTCTCAAGAGAGACACAAGACCTCAGCATCAACAACTCTGAACACACTAGATGCTGACGCTGCCTAACCACTGAAGACAGCGACAAGTGGACAAGAGATAGGGAGTGAAGGCAAACCTACTTCCTCTGTTGGTGAGGCATGCCTAACTTGTTGCTGTAACTGGGAACAGCCATTTCATGACATGCTTATTATGCCAACAGCCCCTAATGCCACCCAACAGCAAAAGACAGGTGGACAGGTGCTCTAGAATACTCTTTCTTCGGTAATACATTTGGCACTTCATAATTTCTCATTCTAAGAAAATAGGAAAAGGAAGGAAGGGAAACTACAACAATTAAAACATTCAGCAAGACAAAAAGAAATCAATGGAACACACTAGAACTCAGCACTTGATAAATGTGGCCAGTCACATCGGTGTGATGAGAAATCCTTAAGAGAACTGGGCAAGGAGGCGTACATCTCCAGTCTTTAGCCACTCCTGAGGAAAAGGCAGGCAGGTTGTGAGTTCACAGCCAGCTGAGCAAAGGGAAGGATGAGACCCTATCTCAACAACAATATACAAACAAGAGTCAGACATGGTACACAAAGCTACTCCAGAGGCAGAGATACAGACAACTGCAGTTTGAGACCAGCCAGGACAGAATAAAGGCTGGTGTGATCCCATCTCAAGTAAGCTGGGCATGGTAGCATGTACTAACTACCTGGGAATATTATGGTTCTAGGCTAACCCCAGATAAAAAAATAGAAGATGCTGTCCAAAATACAACTTAAAAAAAAGACTGAGGTACCACAAAAGATAGATATATACTGGATGATCTTTTTTATTAGTTTGTTTTTTGTTCCAGCTCTGAAAAATTGTGCACTCTTTACTTTTCTCCAGTTTGTTCTGGCATGCTTCTAATGATATCAGAATCACCTGGATCAATGATAACCAATGTGCATACTCTGTAGTATTTCCCACATGCTATGGTGATGGACACCAACATAGTATAGTATTCTACTTCAGATTTCCTCAAAGCTGGGCAGTTGTTTGCGAGGATGACTTAATTTCCCTTTGCTTATCTTGGGGTTCATTTCCCTAAAATCAACCTGTCTGACCTTTTCTGCTTGACTCAGACATATACTAGTTATTGCAAATAAGGGAAACCATGGGACCTATGTTTCTTTGGGCCTGGCTTACTTCACTTAATAAAATTTTTTCCAAGTCTTTCCATTTCCTAACA
>NW_012267336.1:1096670-1104138 GCF_000151885.1 Dipodomys ordii | reverse complement strand
GGGGAGGGGAGGCAAGAGGAGGGGAAAGGGAAGGGAAGGGAGGGAAGGGAGGGGAAGGGAAGGGCAGGGAAGGGAAGGAGCTGGGCATCGGTGGCTCACACCTATAATTTTAGCTACTCAGGAGGCTGAGATTTGAGGATGGCAGTTCAAAGTCAGCCCAGGGAAGGAAGTCTGTAAGACTCTTATCTCCAATAAACTAACTTAGAAAAAACTGGAAGTGGTGCTGTGGCTCAAATGGTAGAGTGCTAGTCTTGAGCACAGAGAGGCTCAGGGAACCCAGCCCATAAATAAGGGAAGGAAGGGAGGGAGGGAGGGAGGCAGGCAGGCAGGCAGGCAGGCAGGCAGGCAGGCAGGCAGGCAGGCAGGCAGGCAAGCAGGCTAGAGATTCCATCTTAACAGAAGAAGCTGAATGTAAGGTCCGCCAGGAAGGCACCTCCCTCCTTTTGGTTAAGCCTCCGCCCAGTACCTGCATTACCTAGTAACTGGCACACCTGGAAGCAGTTACCTCCCCCTCCTCCTCCCTCACATCCTGGGCTGCCTCTGGTCACACCTCCCATTGGACTGGGGAAGGGTCCCAATGTGGCTACACCTTACCTCACCTGGCCACACCTTCTCCCCTACCTACTTACACCCAGGCTGGACATTGGCCCGCCTCTTTTGACCATATGGGTCTATACCATGCACAGTGAGGTAGGCAGTTCATTAATAAAACTTCTCTTCCTGCCTGAATACCACGCGGTGTTCTCATTCATCGGCTACCTACTTTAATTTATATTACACTGAGCATGGTGCACCTGTCATCCAAAGAAAGAAGGGAAGGGGGGAGGGGAGGGGAAGGAAGGGAAGGGGACGAAAGAAAGGAAAAGGGAAGAGAAAGCTAGCCTAAAAATTCCATCTTAACAGAAGAAACTAAGCATGGTAGCGTGTACTTGTCATCCCAACAATGGTAGGAAGTATAAAATAAGAAGCTCATGATACATTTGAGGCCCTGGCAGGAAGCAAGATCTTATCTCAAGATAACAGCTGCAAAAAAAAGGGCTGGCTGTGTGATTCAGGGCTAACGCTCCTGCCTAGCAAGGGTGACTCACTGAGTTCAAACCCCAGTATAACCATGGACAAACAAACTCTCGGAAACATGCAAAGTAATGAGATTATTAAGATAAAGAAAATTATTTCCGGCAGGCTTACGATTGCTATGTATACACTGACAATACAGAAAGTACCAAGAAGACTCATCTGAGAAAAGAAGCTATGTTCTCACAGGCAAGCCACCACAGACAAAGACGACCCGCAGGCTGGCTCTCTTCCTCTGAAGGTCAAACTCCAGTTGAAGGTCCAATTTCAGTTAGGAATTTCAGAAATTAGGAAAAATAATAAAAGCAACTACTAATTACAAAATCTCCACTTTAGATCAGACACTGTGCTCAGCATTTATAAGCACATTGTTATTCAACGCCACAGCAAATTCATGAAAAAAGGCTTGCTCCTGCTCTTTATGGGTACAGATACAACACCTCAGAAATGCCCACCTTGGTTGCAATGCAAATATGAGGGGAAAGAGAATTTGGTAGGAGTAATATCTAACTCCACAGCCCACAGTTTTTCTACTATACGTGCTGATTTTTCTTTTTTCTTTTTTTTGCTAGTGCTCAACCACTTGAGCCATGCCCTACGGGCCCACAATGCTAATTTATATGTAGTTTTGCCTAGACTCAGACAGCACTAAAACATCTCTTTTGTCAATACAATAAACAAAAATTTTCATCAATGTGTGACACTCATATCCTCAAAATTAACCTCAAAATTCAGGTTCCTAAAGAAAAGCAGAGAAAGCAAACTTTACACAGTACAGAGCCACTTCCATTCACAGAGTCTTCCACCATTCATACATATGTTGATAAAAATGAGCTAATAAGAAGGCTGGGAAGGTGGCTCAGTGGTAGAGCGCTTGCCTTGCATGCATGAGGCCCTGAGTTCGATTCATCAGCACCACATAAGCAGAAAAAGCCCGAAGTGGCGCTGTGGCTCAAGTGGTAGAGAGCTCACTAAGAACTGAAGAGCTGAGGAACAGTGCCCAGGCCAGAGATCAGGCCTCACAACCGAATAAAAAAATAAAATGAGCTAATAAATATAGGTACACACTAACATTTATATCATTTCAGTCAGTGCCCTGATACCATGCAACTCATACTAACAATTACAGAGAACCTACTGCATATAAGGTCACAGTCTAAGTACTATTCAAAAATATTAAAAGATAAGAGTCTATATTTCTTGCCTCTAAGAATTTGTAATTCTAGCGTTAGAAGCAAGACAAACATGCAAAGGACACTTAAGAATAAAAGTGACATATAAGCATAATATTAACATAACACGACTGAATACTTACATGCCAAGGAAATAAAGCATTTTTTGGTCCAGTGAAGTTCCTAGATAACATGTCATTCTTAGCATTCTTGACTATTGCAAATGGCAGATGTAGTTAATAATGTCAAAATGTTAAAATGGATATAAGGATTTAAAAATCTTTTAAAAGTGGATATAATATTTTCTTATTTATATGGATAAAGACTCCTTCCTTGATGGAGACATTATTCAAATGATGGAATGCCTGCCCAGCAAACCCTAGGACTATTAAAAGAAAAAAAAAAAACTCCCTTTTCTTATCATTACTATCTCCAACACTACCTCCACTTAGTTTTGTTTAGAGTCTGGTGCTGACATACAAAAACAAAGCTGGTATCACGAATACAGCCAAGATCTAAACACATCAAAGTTTTCTTGGCACTGTCAAAGGCCTAAAATGAGACATAAAGTAAGGAAAGAATATAAATAATATCCATTAATAAAGAACAAGTATGTTTTCTAAAAAATAGAAGGCACACGCTTCTGTCCTTAGAAATGGAGCTCAGGGGAGTAAGGCACCTAAACTGTTTGGGCTGGTATTATATTCATGATGGTTTGTTCTAGGCTCATGTTCTTCTTGTTCCAAATTAAATACAAACATACTGTCCTTCAGTCCCTATCAGATACTCTGACTGATATGCTGTTTGTGTTTTAATATCCTACTATCAAAACCTGACTCAACGCAGACTTGATCTCCTCCTCCACATGTGGGCCCTCCATCCGCTCTCCAAGTATCCCTTGGCAGCTCTTAGAACTGGAATCTTCACTCAATCTCTTGTCTCTTACTTTAATCTATTCAAAACTCTTCTGATAAAAGAGCAACTGCTAGACCTGAAACACTTTAGTCTTTCTTTGGGGAAATGAAATGGATTTTCTTCATTTTCACACAAGAGAATCCCTGGGTAACAATTTTGTGTCCAGTCATGCCCATAATAAAAAAATATATAGGGGATGTTTTTTACTTTACTAGAGGCTGAAATGGTTTATGGAGTTCTTGTGCCGAATGCTGATAGATCATGAGGTCAGCGAGTGTAAAGGTGACCTGCAACCAGGGGACTGGGGGCAGTAGGGCATCATGGCACTTCATCAGCCTCAGCAGGAGGCTAGCTAAGGTCACAGGGGGAAGGGGCCAGCTCTATACCCCCTGAAGCCCTTCTCTTCTATTCCTGCCCCACCTGGACTAAATGAACTCAACCACTCTATACATATGACCTCTGGATTCAAGGCAAAGAATATCAGAGGGTAATTTCCAGTGGGAAAACTACAGAAGAACAAAACTTCAGCATTTGAGAGGGCGTTAGTGACCTTTCCCAACTCCCAAACTCATTAATTTGTATAGGTTATGCAGAATTTCAGAAAGTTTAAAAGATGATTTATTACTAAAGGGAGAATACAATACACTAGAATAACAGCTTTTGGATACTTTTTAAAAAGCTATCTTACCTGGGGCTGCAATATAACACCAGCTAGGGTGGTAAGGAAGAGGGGAGGATGTGCTGAGGATGAGGAAGGGGTAGGGGAGGATGAGGAGAGGGTGTGTGGTAGATAAGGGAAGTGTAAGGGACGATGAAGAGAGGTGGAGGGGAGGGCGCACTGAGGATGAGGGGGGAAGCAGGAAAGGAGGGGAGGGTGCACTGAGGGTGAGGAGTAGGGAGAGAGGGTGCACTGAAGATGAGGGGAGAAGTAGGAAAGGAGGGGAGGGTGCACTGAGGATAAGGAGGAGAGGAGGAGATGGGGAGGGTGCACTGAGAATGCAGAAGGAGGGGAGGAAGGGAGAGGACACTGAGGATGAGGAGGGAAGAGAGAAGGGTACACTGAGAATGAGGGGGGGAGTGGGAAAGCATGAGGGGAGGATTAAAGCCCACCCATTAAGCCTCCTTTGCCCCATGCCAACCAAATATAAAACACCTATTCTGTCTAACCCCCTTTGATGGCTACTGACTAGAGACAGATTACAGACATTTAGAAATGCACATGACATCCAAAACTCTCCTAGTCTAGGCATTGTCAGGAACGCCTCCAGAAATAATTCCCTTAGCTTTTGTGGGAAGAACACATCCCTAACATTATTTCCATTTGTAGTATGTAGCATGGGGTTTAAAAGGCATTTCTACTTCTCATGTGTCCCCCTTGTCCTTTTTTTCCATGTTTCCATATATAAATTGCATGTTAAATAGCTTCATAGTACTTCCTAAATAATAAGACACATTATTTTCCTGAATTTTTCTTTTGATTCAGTAGCTGATAACCTTGAAAAACTCTTCTTCCATTAGAAAGAAAAAAAAATGCTCGCTCCTTCTCAAAGTCGAAATCTCCTTAAATAAAAATTAAAATCATTTATTAACTACGAGAACTAACCTGCATACTCGGGCTGGAAAATACAGCTTTTGCCAAGACCGGCACAGATACTGTGAATGATCTATCACTCTGATCCAATCAAGTTCATCCATTGATACTTCAATAAAGTAAGAATAAGACCTATGAGGTAAAAGGTAGAGAAATTATTATATTAACAATACAAAGCTATACTTACATAAAACATTAAAAGGTACCAAAAATGCAGAATTCACTAATTACATTTTCTGCCTAACAATAAAATTCAGATAATAATGAAAGCTGTATATAAGCTACTAGTAGCCAATAGTGTACCATTCATCACAGTGTATTAAAATTAGCTCTCAGCTTGTTTGTCTGCTTCATCCAACCATAAACTGCTGCAAAATAAGGACCACATGCCTGGCACATGTTAGGCTTTCAAGACATTGTTCTTTTCAAGCACAGCCAGGGTAATCTGGATATATACCACCACATTAGCAATTAGTGAAGCTGGGGATGGGGGGAGGGGGCGCAGGGAGTGCAGGCAGAGTAGGAAGGAAAAAAGGGGAAAAAGGAGGTATGGAGGGGAAGGAAGAGAAGCAGGAGGTGTGCCTTCTTCCTCCAGGGTCCTTGGCCTGGTGCTGGCCCTCCTTTCTCAGGAGTAAAGCTGCATTGGAATGGTTCCCCACAGAGGCCAGCTCATCTCCTGCTACCTCTCAGTCTCCCCATGTCTAACACATAAAAACAACCTCAAGAAAAATAAATGACAATGAGTATGTGCTTCTTTGGGGGTACAACTTAAAACTTGCTGGCTAATATCCTGGCAGTAATGAAAATAGCCTATCATCCTCCTCTAGTCAGCTACCCTGGACCATTACATGCTGGTCCCACACTGAACAAATCTATATTGCATTGTCATAAGACAAATTTAAATTTGAGATGCAGTTATTACTTGTACTGCAATATCAACAGGAACAATCTTGGAAGATTTAGGTGACCATAAATGTCAGGCTGCAGACCACAGTTGTGACCAGAAAAGGTCAGCTTATTTTGTGTCAACCCCTCATTTTCTTCTGTCCTCTCAACTCCCATTCATTTTATTGCTCAGTCTCATACTGCTTATAACCTTTTATTGAACCTGCCTGGGTTATCAGTAATACAGGATATAATTTTACAACATGTCAGGATCTTTTTGGCTTAAGATTTTGAATTTTTCCCCTTTGCTAAGAATGTTATCATCTGTGAGAAAAGAAAAGTTTCACAGTAAACAGTCCTAGGGAGTATAACAGGTATTAAAACAAAGTGATCCATAAATTTTTTGTATCATGGAAACAATGATCATCACTTTCAGTTTCAAGCATACTTTTTCTTTTATTATTTTATATCTATTTCATTATTAATTAAATGAGTGAAATATGAAAGCTCTTAATACAGTGCCTACCACATAAAAGTGCTATGTAAATAGTATTATACAATTACTAATAGACACACTTGAAAATGAGGTACGTGAATTACTTCTACTTTGGCAATTAAACATCAAATTATATTCACTAAGACACATGTCAGGAAATATATTCTTAAGAAAAATGAAACAGAGAACAATCAGTTGAGGACACCAAACACCAGTCAGAGGAAAACACCAGAGGAAATGCTGAATCTCACCTCATAAAACTTCCCTCCTACTTGGTTCAAATGGCCATAAAAGCCAGCGTGGTGGACAGTGGCACTAAGAGAAATGTCATACTTGTAAGTAGTCTGAGACACATTTACTACCACTATCAGCCCATAAGACTGGAGTAGAGTGCTTGCCTAGCAAGCACTGGGTTTGATTCCTCAGTACCACATACACAGTAAAGGCCAGAAATGGTGCTGTAGCAAGTGGTAGGGCACTAGCCTTGAGTTAAGGAAACTCAGGGACAGTGCCCAGGCCCTGAGTTCAAGTCCCAGGACTGGTAAAACAAAAACAAAAAAACACTTCAGCCCCGACCCAAAAAAGCCTGAGTGGGGCATAGTTTCCAGGTATGCAGAGTTCAACAATGACAAGTAACCACAAGACAGTCAGCTGTGCTCATCCACTACTCCAATGCTTCTGCCATTATGGATGGACTCAACAAGCCACAGTGGGCAAAGGCACTGCAGTGACTGGAAGGAGCCCTGAAGCAGCTGAGGAGCTGGATGGGTTCTCAAAAATTTCTTTTGAGAGCCGGGCGCTGGTGGCTCACGCCTGTAATCCTAGCTACTCAGGAGGCTGAGATCTGAGGATCGCGGTTCAAAGCCAGCCCGGGCAGGAGAGGCCGTGAGACTCCTATCTCCAATAAACCACCAGAAGACCGGAAGTGGCGCCGTAGCTCAAGTGGTAGAGCGCTCGCCTTGAGCTGAAGAGCTGAGGGACAGCGCCCAGGCCCAGAGTTCAAGCCCCACAACTGACAAAAAAAAAATTTCTTTTGAGAATATTTATTCACACATCTAGGCAGTTTCTTTAACCATAAGATGAAATGTACTTAAAAAGTTACTGAAGCCAGACGCCAGTGGCTCAGACCTGTAATCCTAGCTACTCAGGAGGCTGAGATCTGAGGATCACAGTTCAAAGCCAGCCTGGGCAGGAAAGTTCATGAGACTCTTATCTCCAATAAACAACTAGAAAACTGGAAGTGGCACTGTGGCTCAAGCAGCAGAGCACTCGCCTTGAGCTGAAGAGCTGAGGGACAGCACCCAAGTCCAGAGTTCAAGCCCCACAACGACAAAA
>NW_012267336.1:1090614-1096620 GCF_000151885.1 Dipodomys ordii | reverse complement strand
AAAAAAAAAAAAAAAAAAACAAAGAAAGCTACTGAAGCTGGGTACCAGTGGCTCATGCCTGTAATCCTAGCTACTAAGGAGGCTGAGAGATCTGAGGATAGAGATTCAAAGTCAGCCTGGGCAGGAAAGTCCATGAGACACTTAGCTCTACTTAATCAACAAAAAGCCAGAAGTGGAAAAGTGGCTCAAGTAGTAAAGCATTAGCCTTTAGCAAGAAAGCTCAAGGAAAGCACCACTGACTTCAACCCCAGGACCAGTACAAAAAAATGGGGAGTGGGGCGGAGAGGGAAAAAAGATGAGATCAGCTTTTGGTATGTAATCTTTACTTTGAAAGCCACAGACAGGTAGAAGTTAAAAAATGCTAGGTAGAGATGAGCACCAGTGGCTCATGCCTAATTACTCAGGAGGCTGAGATCTGAGGACAGCAGTGCAAAGCCAGCCAGGCTGAAAAATCCCTGTCAGACCCTTATCTCCAATTAACCACTCAAAAACCAGAAGTGGCACTGTAGTAGAGCGCTCACCTTAAGCACAAGCTGGCTCAGGGACAGCACCCAGGTCCCCTGAGTCAAACCCTACAACCAACAACAACAACAACAACAAAAACGCTAAGTAGATCCAAATTTTAACAAAAATAGTTGATATTACTAACAATTTTGATATGCTTTTCCATATTTTCTATGCTTTCCACAACAAATACATATTCAGTTTTATAAAGTTTTAAAAACTGTTTTTAAAAGGAATATAACCTTAACTCTTCCCACAGAACTTCAAGAGAAATATTAAAATGATCATAAAGAAATAAACTGAAATCTGTAAAACCAAAGTGGCTGACCATGAAGTCAGCTAAGTTTCTCTTTATGTCACATAAATGACTCACCTGCTGTCTCGGTCCCACAGGAGTATCCGTATGTGGTTGATGATGGATGGCTGACCTAGCTTTATCTCAATGCCTGAACGGCAGTCATCATCAATTGGGTGCCTAGAAAACCCATGATCCAAATCATAATTTTGAGTATCACCATCGAGCAAGGCAGACTTCAGCTCCCCTTTTACAACCTGGGCTCCATACTTCATAGTTGCAATGTTTTCTTCTGGTACTTCAGTTAAAAACAGAAAAACAAAATTAATGGTTACTTACAAAATTATTATTCATTTAAAGAAAAAGATATAATTCTAGCATCCTAATTGATTCTGTTATCTGCATTTAATTTTAAAGGGTATAGCCATGTCTATAGAAATAGAAGATTTGGAAATGCTGATGGGGTTTAACATACCATATAGAGCCTAAATGTAATGCCACTGTCAAAATCACAATGTGCCAGGACTACATGTTATAAAGAAAAAGCTAATAATATTAAGAAAAGTATGTACCAGGAAATGCAAAAGAACTCTGTTGAGTTCATATTACTAGCTTGAATTTACTATCTACTGGACAAAAATAGCTTGTAGGATGACCTGTGCCTGCCATCTGGACTGAGCACAATATAAAAAAGCAAAACAAGTATCTGAAAAAACAACAGAGAGACAGGTTTCAATGCAGCATGGCTGTTAGGTCATACACATATATGCTAAATCAATTCAACTACTTTTTTTAAAAAGATAATATTTAAAAGAAAATATATTTTACTGCACTTCTGACTTTTTTAATGGAAAGTCAAAATCAGTACAACATTATTAAACCTTTCCCTCTCCAATATGAAATTTAAGAAGTACCAATTGCACCTGGGACTTTGAAGTCTTCACACTTCACAGCTCCAGAAAGTGTGTCCCTTAGGTACTTTCATTCTCAAACCAACTCTCCATGGAAAGTCAAGATGCTGCGTGTTAAGGAATCACAGTTTAACCATAACCATGACTCCATCTTTAACCAGGTAGGTCCCTTGGCGAAGTTTCTCTCTCAACTTTATTTCTTAATAGGACAATGCCTATCCCCTAGCCTGGGCCCCGTGAGGAACATCCAGTCTGCAGGCCATACAAGGAGCACAAAATCATTCAGTACATGGCAGGACAGACATACATATTTCTCTTCAGCTGCCTTACAGCCATCTGCCTGTATTGATCATTTTGTATGGCCCACAAATGTTATATATATCCAAATGGCAGAAATAAAGACTTCCTACCCCTGCACGGGCTTAGAAGTTTAAGGACTTGAGATAATTCTCGTAAAGTACATAGTATGGTCTTTAAATACAAAAAACCAGCCATAACACTATTGGGCATAAATGTGAAGGAGTATAAATCAATATCCAAAGAAGGAACTTAAATACAAGTATATTGTATACAAGCTTACTGAAACACTGCAACACCCTTCACAAGAGCCAAACTGTAAAATCAGCCAAGGTGTCTAACACCAGATGAGTGGATAACACACACACACACACCATGAAATATTATACAACCATAAAGAAAACTGAAATCATGTCATTTGAAGAAAAATGGGTGAAACTGGAGAAGGGCACATTGAGTCAGACAAGCCAAGTTCAAAAGCCACTTATCATATGACTTTACTCATCTGTGGAAAGTAGACCTAAAAAACATACATATTCATAAATATGCATGTCTACACACATACACAGAACATGACTGCAACTATGGGACTGTGGCAGGGGTGGGAGAACCTCCAGCCCATGGACTATATAAGGCTGAAAGAATTATTTGGTACATAATGTATGTCATCATCTGCCCATGGCCTATATTGATAATTTTGGCAGGTGGCTCATAATAATGTTAGCAAAAAAAAAAAAAAAATACCCTTAACAGAGAAAAGGTTCCCTACCCCTGTGAATGAGGGAAAAAGGAAAGGGAAAGAAAGATAGAGGGTGAATAATGTCAAAATATGTATGTATGTATGAAGATGACATAAGCAACTTCAATAAAAGCTGTAAATCAATATGGGGCTTGGCGGGTGTGAGGAAAAAGAACCCAATAGAGAAGGTTATTCAAATTATAATATATGCATGTCTGACATACCAAGGTGAAACCTCCTGGTACTATTAATACATACTTAAAAAAAAGAAAATGAATGACAAGAAAGTAAAACAGGCTCTACTCAGGAACTAGGAAGGAAGAGAGCTACAGGAAAGGGTAAATGAAGATGTATATGGTCAAAGTAGTTTATTTACACATATGAAAATAGAACAATGAAACTTGTGAAAACTGTGCTAGGAAGGGGAAAAAGAGGTAAATGGAAGTAACTTGAGTTTGATTAGGATAATCTGTTTTTGTGCTAGTCCTAGGGCTTAAGCTCAGGACCTGGGCACTAGGCTAGTGCTCTAACACTTTGAGTCACAGCCCCAGTTCCAGCTGTTTTGGCAGTTAATTGGAGATAAGAGTTTCAGGGAGTTTCCTCCCTGGGCCAGCTTTGAACTGCAATCCTCAGATCTCAGCCTCCTGAGTAGGTAGGATTAATCATGTGTGTATATAAATATGTGTGTGTAGTTCAAGCCCCACAACCTACAAAAACTAAATAAGTGTGGGGGGGGGGCGGGTAAGAACTATGAAAATTTGTAGGCTGTAAATATAATCTGAATTCTCAGGGTTCACACACTTGGGCTATGTGCTTTGCAGGGGAGAAAGTATAAGTTATAGCAGGCTATTAGGAAGAAGACTTAAGTAATTCATCATTACTGAGTTCTGGGAAAACCGAATTTTAGAAAAGAGTTTTAACAAGGACAGGTAGAGAGTGGCTCCAGAAGAGGACAATAAATGTAGCTGAAAAAGTTGAGGTCTGGTAGGGTTTCAGTAACTAGCAAAAGACTGAAGCAAGTAAGCAAAAACAAACAACTTCCGTCATGCTCAACTTCTTACCATCAGAAGCTTAAGTGATACAGATTTATAACTTTCTAAGGCCCATTAGCTTGTGATAATCACCCATATTCTTCCAATCTAGTCAACCTTCCATGATAAGTACTATATGCTACACGGCCACTGCTCTGAGAAGTTCACAACATTAACTCCTTTGATTTACTCCTGTACCAGTCCTTTGAGTACAGTACCACTATTTCTACATCCATTTCACAGAAGAGGAATGAAGGCAGAGGAAAGCCCCATGGGCTTATCTAAAATCATGCAAACCACAAGCAGCAGAGCTAAGATCAGGACCCAGTACTACCACCATGGATACCATTTTTTATTATCTGTTACCCACATTCATGAAGAATTTATGATAGAATGAATCCCTCTTTCTAAACCCTACCTTCCTCTAAATGCACTGAACATATGAAAAAGCTAAACAAAATCTAGATTTGAGACTCAGGCTCTAGTACTCACCACCCTTGAGTAAGGTCTCAGTCTCTTTGTATCTGCTTTCTCTTTTTTTTTGGGGGGGGAAGGAGGGGTCCGGTTGTGGGGCCTGTACTCTGGGCCTGGGCACTGTCCCTCAGCTCTTCAGCTCAAGGCTAGCGCTCTACCACTTGAGCCACAGAGCCACCTCCGGCTTTTTTCTTTTTGCTTATGTGGTGCTGAGGAATCGAAACCAGGGCCTCAGGCATGCAAGGCAAGCACTCTACCACTGAGCCATCTTCCCAGCCCCTGTATCTGCTTTCTCATCTAAAAAAAATTACCTAACTACCTTATAAAAATTACACTACAGAAAATGCCGAAGTGCTATATACTGTATACTTTATAGAACAGTCACTCCATATAAGGTACTGTGAAAGGTACTGGGATTTCCTGATGCCCCCAAGTAAGAGCTCCAAAGCTGTGCTTTTCAGATATCAATCATGTATAGCTACTTGATAAACTGTGTATATATAATTTTGGCAGGTGGTTCGTGTGTGTGTGTGTGTGTGTGTGTGTGTGTGTGTGTGTGTGTGTGTGTGTGTGTGTGTGTTTTCCCCTCATTGTTGGTATAAGATGTGGAAACACAGTCTGCCACTGCTGACCAGTGGAACCCTCTTCTCTGATTTTTTTTTACCACCACAAGTCATGAATAAGCCTCAGAGAGGAGCATCATGTTCCAGATTTAGAAATTGATGATATATTTTGATTTTCTCTTCAACATAAGCTTCCTCAGCATCAAAATTTATCAAGCTAGGAATAATATACTAGGCACAAGAGTTTCAAATGACTATAACTAAAGTCTAAAATAGAAATGAAATTTCTACCACAAGTCTGTTTTCTCTTGAAGTTTATTTCAAGAGTACTTAAGAACTATTTGAGCCATTCTTGATAGATGCATTCCCTGAGAGTATCTTTCACTGCAAAATGAAGAACATTTATACAAGTGGAAATTCACTCATGGTAACTAGAATGTGACTATCTTGCTGGATAAAAATATAACTCCAAGGCTGGGGGCCTGTGGCTCACTCCTGTAATCCTAACTACTCAGGAGGCTGAGATCTGGGGATCATGGTTCAAAGCCAGCCCGGGAAGAAAAACCCATGAGACTCTTATCTCCAATTAACCACCAGAAAACTGGAAATGGTGCTGTGGCTCAAGCGGTAGAGCGCTCGCCTTGAGCTGAAGAGAGCAGGGATAGAGCCCAAGCCCAGAGTTCAAGCCAAAAAAATATATGTATATAACTCTAAGTATTTTTTTGAAAAATCTATAGTTAAGTTATAAACTTCAAAAGAAAAGTAATCCTGAAAAAATCAAATCATAAAAAATTCAAAATCAGGAGGAAAACACTAGGAGAAAGCAAGGGAAGGGGTAACACTGTCCAAAAAGAAATGTTAACTGTAACCTCTCCCTACATCACTTTTATAATAACAACTTTTTTAAATTTTTAAAGAAAAAAATTCAAACTGTAAGTACTCTTAGTTCCCATACTTACCTAACAGTAAGAAAACTAAAAAGGGGGCTGGGAAGGTGGCTCAATGGTAGAGAGCTTGCCTTGCAATGCATGAGGTCCTGGGTTCGATTCCTCAGCACCACATAAGCAAAAAGAAAAAAGCCGGAAATGGTGCTGTTGCTCAAGTGGTAGAGCGCTGGCCTTGAGCTGAAGAGCTGAGGGACAGCACCCAGCACCCAGGCCCAGAGTTCAGGCCCCACAACCGGACCCAAAAA
>NW_012267336.1:1060017-1088399 GCF_000151885.1 Dipodomys ordii | reverse complement strand
AAGAAAGAAAGAAAGAAAGAAAGAAAGAAAGAAAGAAAGAAAGAAAGAAAGAAAGAAAGAAAGAAAGAAAGAAAGAAAGAAAGAAAGAAAGAAAGGAAGAAAGAAAGGAAGAAAGGAAGGAAGGAAGGAAGGAAGGAAGGAAGGAAGGAAGGAAGGAAGGAAGGAAAAGAAATGAGGTAGGTATTTCAAATATCCTAGAAAAAAATAATTTCACTAAAAAGCTAATTACCTTTCCCCAGCTATATAGATAAATGCTCATCATTATATATACATATAAAGAACCAACTATCACTCATAAGTTAAAAACATCCTCTGAATACTCTTTTTCTCCCCCAAGGGGGAAGAAAATCTTTGTAATGTAGTAAATTTCAGGATATTCAGCTGTTAGAAAAAAAAAATTCAGTAACCAATAGTAATGTATTCAGAGAAAAAGCATTAGTGTCTATGCCCATAGTTCAAGAGAGGGCCACTTTGAACTCCATAAAAAGGCCTTCAACATACTAAACATAGTCCCAGGGAAGAGAAAAAAATGAACCAATAAATTCTGTCAATAATTCCAAAATAAACAGACCTATCTTTCCAAATCCTCAAGCCCAGGAACATGTCTAAACTGTTATTCCCCCCACCCCCACACAACCTTTACAAGAAAATAAAAAGTAGCCATCTGAATGTGTGGATATTTTAAATAAAATTTATTTTAAAACAACCTATTTTTAAAGAAAAATAATAACATTAGAAATAATTAGGTTTCCTTAGTATTGAACTATTGATTTTACTAATCAAATACTTGAAAAGTCAGGGAGAAAAAGTCCTGCTGTTTAATCATTATTCAGGTTTAGAAGTTCAATAAAAGATTTCCAAACATTTTCATAATCTACTCCCTGGCTCCTTATAACTTACTCCAAAATAAAGAACACTAGTGAATAATTATCACAGTAAATATGTTTTAAGAGTTAATAATCTCAACTGGTTGATACTCCTTTGATAAATAATCTCATGGTTTATTATAACCCAGGTCTTTATTATACCTATGCTGACCAGCTGATCAATTCCAACCTCATAGTAACTATGTAAAGTGTCCAAAATAGCTCACTCCTGAAGCCATATCTCAAGCCCATTCCTTCAATGAATCCCTTTCTAGGGCAGCTCAAATCAGACCTAGGGTAAGATGGGGGAAGGGGAAGGGAGTTACATAAGAGGATTTGTAAAGTCTAAAATTAACTACTCCTCTTGTTACTTCTACAGCCTCCAGTCTCCCATTCTAACCAATACCTCAATTCTTCTGACCTCTTCCAACCTGTTCTCTGTAGCTTCCGTACTACTTTCCTACGACCTTTCATCCCAGTTTACTAATCAAATCATCAATACATTACATATTCTATCTTTTCAAACATCCATATTCTAATTCCCTGTTAGCCAGGATTCTGACCAAACTACTCAGTAACTCACCACAATGTACATCCAAAAGTCCTCCCAGCAGCGTGACCCCATTAGCCACTCCTCCACTTAAAAGTACTCTCCTATAATTACCCTTTATAATGCTCCTCTGTCTTAGTTGGAAGCTATCTTCCTACTTCTCCAATGCTTCCTTCTCTACCTTAAATTCCCTAGAATAGATTGTCTACAAGTCACAGGCTTTGTTTTTTCCTTCCTACTCTATATTATGGCCCAGGTATCAACTCTTTCTTTCTTTTTTCTTTTTTTTTGTCTTTTTGGTGGTATTGGGGTTTGGAACTTAGGGCCATGATACCACTTGACCAACACTGCCAGTTCCTTCTCACCTTGGTTATTTTCAAGGTGGTGTTTTGGTTTATGGCTAGGCTGGCCTGGACTACAATCCTACTATTTGTGCTTCCCTCTGTCACTGGGATAACAGGCATGTGCCAACTCAGCTGGCCATTGGTTGAGACAATGTCTTTCGAACCCTGGGCTAGCCTTGAACCACTGTCCCCTAATTTCCATCTCCCAAACAGCAAGGATTATAGGCTTAAGCCACCATACCTAGCCAGGTTTCAATTCCTTATCTCTAGCTTTGACTGCTTCTGAAACAACAGCAATGTGTATCCCATTCCTATTATATCTTTCTCTGAAGTTGTTGTTGTTGTTGTTTATGTTTGGGCGCGGGGGGCGGGAGGGTGCCAAGCATTCAACCAGTACCTGCTATCTGCTATTCTGTATGTTAAACTGCCAAAATACAAAGACCTACAAAGATCATCCCTGCCTTCAAGGATCAAAGACAAATAAAGCAAAAAAGCTTAAAACAATGTAATTAATGTGAAAATTCCCATACTGATGTGCAGAGATAAGGAAAAATGAATCAGTTATATAAACAAGCTTTCTATGTTGAACTATATACATTTGTGGACACATTATTTCAATTAATTCTCACAACATATGAAATATAAAACTAAAACTCCTTAAAGTAATTTATGACCAGATCATACAAGTATTGTGACAAACTCAGGCGCAGAAATAAAAGTTATTTGGCTCCTAAACCTATGCCTTTTCTATTACGTCTAGAGAAAGGAAATAGACCTGATGAGTCAGGAGAGAAACAGACTAAAGATACCTATTTGAGATCAATTAGTATGTCAAGTATGTATAAAGCCATGGTCAAGAAAGAGATTGCTCAAGAAATAAGCAGGAGATAGAGCCTATATCTTAAGCATCCTGGAAACATTAAAACATGATAAACTCTAAAACAAGCTTAGCATCTTCTTTAAGGAAGTACCATATTTCATTAGCTGTAAATCATACATTTTTCAAATTTTAGCACTTCTGAAGTTGGGATGTAGACATTGTGATGTGATGCAGCAGAAAGTTGAGAAAATATGGTAACTTTATTCTAAACTTAATCTCCAAATTTAAACCCCTTATATCACACCAAGATGTACTATTTTTCCACAATATTCCTTTTATATATTTATTTTTATTTATTCTATATATTTATTTTTCATTTAAACCATTCTGGTTTAAAGCCGTATCAACTGTGCAGAGATTAAATTCTCACTTCATTGGTCTTACTAGCTCTGTTTTTTCCTTTGGGACAATCTTTACAAACCACTGTACACAGATGATTCCCTCTCTTAAAATTAGCTCCTTGCTACATATAAAGGAGATTTAAGGGGCTGGGTATGTGGCTTAGTGGTAGAGTGCTTGTCAGTATGCATGAAGCCCTGGGTTCAATTCCTCAGTACCACATAAACAGAAAAATCCAGAAGTGGCACTGTGTCTAGTGGTAGAGTGCTAGCCTGGGCAAAAGACTCAGGGAAAGTACCCAGACCCTGAGTTCAAGCCCAAGGACTAGCCAAAAAAAAAAAAAAAGGAGATTTCAACTGTTTCATGATTTGGCTTCAAGTGACCTATACACTATTATGAACCAATATAAACCTTCTGTTGTAATCAAAATACTCTAGTCATGGTTCCTCATGCTTTGATTCCTTCAAATCAAACTCAAGTTTCATAATCTACATGAAATCTTCCTCCATCATCCTAAGGCACTCTTCTGAATTTCCACAGCATGTACCCCTCTTGAAAGCTGCTATATTTAAATTACCACAGGTGTTATATTTTGCTTCCATGATGAAATTTAAAAGTTCCAAGACAGAGAGTATGTTTTGTACATATGCAGCATAGTTTAGTAGTAAATTACATGGCCTCTGAAGCCAAACAATAGGTTCAACTCAGAGCATCTCACCTTTCTGTGTGACACTGGGCAAACTATCTAATTTCTCTGTGCATCACTTTCCTCATTTATAAAATGTAATTAAAAATAGTCCCTGAAAGGACTGTCAGAATTACATGATCATGTAGGAACTAATCTCAATACACCATAAACATTTTGTGTTAATTACTATTATTTTTTCATTGATAAGAAAACTCACAACATAAGTGCTAGACATGCTCTGTTAATATTACCTATTGTGGCTGTTATTTGGAACATCAAGGTTTATATTACCTAATAATAAGTATGAAGCGTGTCCTTAGTACTTGCTTGATGGAGAAAGGGAGGTAAAGCCTTAACACAAGAATAAAATTTTCAGCAAAGTGTCTTTTTCTAACATTCTGCAGAGCAATTGGAGAAATCCATTCCAGAGTGGCAAGAAATACCTATTGAGGTCTGTAATGGCTACGCAATATCAGGAAAAATGAACTTGAGGATGTCAGGAAAAGACATGCTACAGAAGACAGCGTTATGTGTTTATGGTTTTGTGTATATCATGTATACAAGCACTGCAGTTCTCCAGCTACTTTTGTAGTTGAGAATGGCATAAAATGCAAGCAAAAGTTCTTGGTGAGTTAGGGAAAACAGAACTTACTGAGCATGCCTCTATAATTGAGGTCCATATCCCGGCTCTCTGATCGTACTTTAATAGCATCCAGAATAGCATCAGGAGACAACAGTCCCGAAGGTCTCACAACATTCAGAAGTTCGGTGAGGCTCATCAGAGGTAAACGAACAGCCTGCATAATTTCAGCATGATCTTCCTTTGAATTGTGCTTACACCAGTTTAACAAGGCTAAGAAAATATCTTTTTCAGGGGCTGCAAATGAATCTCTTAACACGATGTTTAAAAGTGCTGCCTGAAAAGGATAAAGAGAAAAACCAATTATGATGGGGCCCAATCATGTGCATGATCAATCAGTAAACCTTTACAGAACCATTGAAATTACTTATATTTAGACAATTCTTTTTGACCCTCTTATTTCTTTATACTTTGTGCCAATACTCTCTTGACCCTTACAGCTCTGTGAATATTAAGAAAGGATGGTAGCGCCTTTCTTTCCTGCCCAGGCATTCTGTACCACTACATAAAAAACTATTATTCTAAACTTAATCCTTTCTAATACCAATCTCAACAATTTTGCTTAAAATATCAAAGTGAAGTCTTATCAACATATTGTTTTTTTTCTTTTTGGCAATAATTTTGTTTGAACTCAGGATCTCATGTTTGCTAAGTAGTTGCACTACCACTTAAGCCACTCCATCATTCTTTTTATGTGTTCATTATTTTCAACATAGGGTCTCACGTCATATTCAGGCTGGCCTAGACTGCAATCCTATTTCTACCTCCTCCTGGGATGATAAGTACATAGTACAGCATCTAGCCACTGGTTGAGATGGAGTCTAGAAAATGTTTTTGCCCAGGCCAGCCTTAAATTGCCCCAAACCTTAACCCCTGATCTCTACCTTCCAAGTACCTAGTAAACAGGTTCTTTAGAAGAGTGCGTATTTGTAGGTCAATAAGGATACCTCTGGCACTTAAAAGTCAAAATATTTTGATTTTGCACTACCATTTTTTGTTGTTGTTCTCAGCTCCCAACACTGACTCCATCAACACAAGTACTACCTAAAAAATCTTGCCTGTAAAAATTAAGTAGGATAGTAAAAAATGTTTATACTCAAACTTGGCTTTTCAAGACATCTCACTTGAGTTATGCAACACATCAAGAGGAACACAAAAAAGAGAGAGACTACCACCACTCAGAGTTCAGAAAAGATTTGAGCAAGGTATTTTTACTTGAGCTGTAATGATGAATTTGAGCCAATGTATAAATGCAGTAACTGGGGCTGGGAAGGTGGTTCAGTGGTAGAGTGCTTGCCTTGCATGCATGAGGCCCTGGGTTCGATTCCTCAACACCACATAAGCAAAAAGAAAAACGCTGGAAGTGGCGCTGTGGCTCAAGTGTAGAGTGCTAGCCTTGAGCTGAAGAGCTGAGGGACAGCACCTAGGCCCAGAGTTCAGGCCCCACGACCAGACCCCCAAGAAAATAAATAAATAAATAAATAAATGCAGTAACTTAGAGACCTTCAATGATTTCTACTTTAGAAATTTTCCTCTTAAAGAACTATTAGTTGTATTCTCTATGTTCTCTATCAGAGAAAATGAAACCAAAAAGTGTCTGTAAGACCACAAAGAATCATATCTGTCATCACATTAAAAACACTAAAGAACAATCTCTTTTCCACATAATCCACACCAAAAGATCTTTAAAACTGAGAGATAGGGGCTGAGAAAGTGGGTTAGTGGTAGAGTGCTTGCCTCACATGCATGAAGCTCTGGGTTCGATTCCTCAGTACCACATAAACAGAAAAAGCTGGATGTGGCACTGTGGCTCAAGAGATAGGCCTTGAGCAAAAGAAGATCAGGAATAGTGCCCAGGTTCAAGCTACAAGACTGGCAAAGTGCAGGGAGAGAAGAAGAAAAACAACAAATAAATAAATAACAAGTCAGGCACTGGTGGTTCATGAACTCCAAGGATCACAGTTCAAAGGCAGCCTGGGTATAAAACTTAAAAAATAATCAGCAAGCCGGGCGCTGGTGGCTCACGCCTGTAATCCTAGCTACTCAGGAGGCTGAGATCTGAGGATCGTGGTTCAAAGCCAGCCCGGGCAGGAGAGACCGTGAGACTCCTATCTCCAATAAACCACCAGAAAACCGGAAGTGGTGCTGTAGCTCAAGTGGTAGAGCGCTCGCCTTGAGCTGAAGAGCTGAAGGACAGCGCCCAGGCCCAGAGTTCAAGCCCCACAACCGACAAAAAAATAATAATAATAATCAGCAAAAAGCCATTATTCAAGTGGTACAGCACCACTGAGCTTGCTCAAAGCCCTGAATTCAAACTTAAGACTGGGAAAGACAGAGAGAGAAAGAGAGAGAGAGAGAGAGAGAGCTCCAGGATGCAGAAATAGTGAAACCAGACAATCTCTTTGGTACCAATAATCTCTATTTCCTCAATCTCAGTCAATGCTGTATTATCACTATAAAGACATAAAGTAATGGATGCTTACAACAAATTACTTGCAGACTATTATATACCTTGGAAAGGGAGAGAAAACCTTCACTTGAGAGTACCTCCTGAGCATTTCTGTCCATGAATAAGCAGCACATACATGTTAACTTGGGAAGTGAGTACAGACTGGCAACATCAAAAGTCATACAGACATTCTGAATGTTGAGTATGGTACAGAGATACTCAGAGGTAGAATCTTCCAGCTCTGGAAATCCATATTTATGAGCCAGACTCAAAAAATCCAGCAGCACCTCCTCCTTCTCATCTGTCAGTGTTGCCCTCCCAGTGTAGATATATTTAAGCAGCATTGTGAATGCTTCTGCAGTGGTGTCTTGCAGAGGGATTTCTGCTTCAGGCTGAGACTCTCGCATTCCACCATACAGTAATGCTCTGCACATCAGAAGAGAAGAAATGTAGGAGTGAAATTTCAAATAGGATTTGCTATAAAATACATTAAATAATTGCTAATAATACTATTTAATCATAAATTTGCTTAACAAAGACCCAAGTAAAGAAACAAAAAGTAATCATCTAAATGGTTCTGTAAAGAAATCAAGAAGCCAGCTGGGGTATGACTCAAATGCAAAGTACCTACCTAGCAAGCATGAGGTCCTGAGTTCAAACCTTAGTACCACCAAGAAAAAGAATGATTTGTGTGTGTGAATGCACACCAATATTGTGTCTTGACCCCAGGGCTTCATGTTCTTGCTTAGAACTCTTCATTCAAAGTTAATGCTGCTGATGCTATATCATTTGAGCTATACTTTCACTTCTGGCTTTTTGCTTATTAACTGGGGATAGGTATCTCTCAGATTTGTCTTGAAACCTAGATGCTCAGTCTCAGCTTCCTGAGTAGCTAGGATTACATGAGCCACCTGCACCCTAAAGAGAAATTGTTTTAAAAATAATTTTAAATTAATTCCATAAATTCCATAATTTTAAATTAATTCCATACCAGGGTAAAGATGTCAAAGGTTAATAGGCAGTTTCAAGCTCAACTCTAAATGGAAGATATAAAATAAAAACAAACAACAGGGACTGGGAAGGTGGCTCAGTAGTAGAGTGCTTGCCTTGCATGCATGAGGCCCTGGGTTCAATTCCTCAGCACCACCTAAGCAGAAAAAGCAGGAAGTGGCGCTGTGGATCAAGTGGTAGAGTGCTAGCCCAAGGTGTCCCAGGCCCAGAGTTCAAGCCCCATGACTGACAAAAAAAAAAAAAGTTTTGTCTTGATTCTAAGAGCTATGAAACTTAGTTTCAGTAAATACTTAGAAATGTCAAATTTTATGTCTAAGAGGTTGCTTATAGGTCCTAGACCTCAGTTGTCTGAAACCAAGAGGCATATGTCCATTAGCTAATTGGAAGAGCAGCTTACCTACAACGAGAAGTCTATCTGCTAGTACATTAGTGTAACTCACATTAGTCATCTACTGTAAGGAGAAATAGTTGAAAATAGTTGACCAGTACTGTGTGAAAGATACACTTTCTAAGTTTTCATTTCTTTTTTTGGGGGGTGGGGGCCCTCCGGTCGTGGGCCTGAACTCTGGGCCTGGGCGCTGTCCTTCAGCTCTTCAGCTCAAGGCTAGCACTCTACCACTTGAGCTACAGTGCCACTTCCGGCTTTTTTTTCCTGCTTATGTGGTGCTGAGGAATCGAACCCAGGGCCTCATGCATGCGAGGCAAGCACTCTACCACTGAGCCACATTCCCAGCCCTAAGTTTTCATTTCTAAGGTAAGTCTCAAAACAAAAAATAACAAGAAGTCAATAAAGATGGACTTTTTTACAGATGCTGAGTTGAAAAATTGCTCACATTTGTCTCTGCTTGTTTATATATTCTCATAGAGGAGAAAATACCAATGTTTTCTCCAAGTGACTTGAATCTTCAAAAAACAATACTATACTTACCGAAAATATTGGCACCTGGCGGCTAAAATCACCCTGTGGGCAGGGAACCGTTTCTTTTCCACAACAAACGTGACATCACCATACTCTTCCCCAATCAACAAGGCACCAATATGTTCAGACAAAATGTGCACATGATCAATCTCCCCCACGGCAGTGAAGGGGCGCAAGGGATGGCTGTTACTCATCTTGTGGAACAGGCGATAGTCGCTGACCTATTTTAAAAAGAAGGGATCAGAGTTAGTGGAGGACAAGGGGAGCACTTTAAAAAAAAGAACACTGATCATAAACATAGCTAAGTAAACCTTTAAAGTGCTTAAGCTGAGTGCTGGTGGCTCACTCCTGTAATCTAACTACTCAAGAGGCCAAGATCTGAGGATCCACACTAGCTGGGGCAAGAAAGTCCCTGTGAGACAAATCTCCAATTAACCACTACTCAAAATCCAGAATGGGGCTGTGGCTTAACATGGTAGAGCACTAGCCTTGAGCACAAAGAGGATCAGGGACAGTGCCTAGGCCCTGAGTTCAACCAACAAAAATAAAATAAAATAAAGTGCTCAAAATTTTACATAAGAAAAAGTTCATCATTGATGTTTGGGTTTTTTTTCTTTTCTTTCTTTTTTTTTAAACAAAATTTCACTGTGTGGCTTAAACTGGCAATCTTCCTGTTTCAACCTCCAGAATGTCCACAAGTCTCCTTCTTAATCTTACTCTAAGTAATTCAACTTGCTTTCATTAATGCCATTGCCTTCACTGCCTTATCACACTATGAAAGCAAAAATACTATGAGCACTTGAACCATCACAGCTTACAAAATTGAGCCAAATACAGGTCTCATATTCCTTATGTACCTCAGAAAAAGAAAATTCAACAAGCAGAATAATCTTTTAACATACATTAATTTAGTAAGGTTGCATACAATTATACCCAGACAAAGTCTTTTCAGGCATAGATCTAGACCCAAATGAAATAATTAGGTATTATGCAAAAAATTTGGGTCTAAAATAATTTTAAATATTTTATAAAAATATTCTGGAGGGGCTGGGAAGGTGGCTCAGTGGTAGAGCACTTGCCTTGCATGCTTGAGGCCCTGGGTTCGATTCCCCAGCACCACATAAGCAAAAAGAAAAAAGCCGGAAGTGGCGCTGTGGCTCAGGTGGTAGAGCGCTAGCCTTGAGCTGAAGAGCTGAGGGACAGCACCCAGGCCCAGAGTTCAGGCCTACTACTAGACCCCCGCTCCCCCCCCCCAAAAAAAAAATATTCTGGAAGCCGAGCACCAGTGGCTCACGCCTGTAATCCTAGCTACTCAGGAGGCTGAGATTTGAAGACCTAGGTTCAAAGCTAGCCCCTGGGCAGGAAAGTCCATGAGACTCTTATCTCCAATAAACCACAAAAAAAAAAAAAAAAAGGAAATGGCACTGTGGCTCACGTGGTAGAGCGCTAGCCTGAGCTGAAGAGCTGAGAGACAGTGCCCAGGCCCAGAGTTCAAGCACCACAACCAACCAAAAAAAAAAAATCCAAAGTCATCTGGGTGCAAGTGGCTCACGCCTATAATCTTAGGTACACAGAGACTGAGATCTGAGGAATGAGGTTCAAAGCCAACGTGGATAGGAAAGTCCCTGAGACACATCTCCATTAATCACAGAAAAAGCCGGAAGTGACACTGGGGCTCAAGTGGTAGAGTGCTAGCCCTGAGCAAAAGGAGCTCAATGACAGTGCCCAGGCCCAAAGTTCAAGCCCCAGGACTGGTTTAAAAAAAAAATTCTGGAGTCATAAAAATTACTAAACATTTATTAATGAAAATGTATAGGAGCCTAACCACTCTCAAATGAAAAATTACCCTGGCATTATTATCAAGACATAACTTCACAGACAGGCTTAGTAGGCTAAAAATCTAATCCCAGAACTCAGTGGCTAAAGCAAAAGTATCATAAGTTTGAAGGTAGCCTGGTCTACACAGTAAGGCCCTGTCTCAAAAACAAAAACAAAACAAAAAGATGACCAGTCTAAATGTGTGGCTCTGGTGCTAATGTTTACCAGAATGTCATTACATCTTCTTTCACTGATAGGCGATTTCTTGCTTTCCATGCACTATCTTTCTACAAAAGTAACAAAGTCAAGGGACCAAAAGTTGATTAACAGTTTTACATGTTAGAAAGGGGAATTGTGATCTTAGAAAGCAAAAAAAAATATTTAGCTTTAACTCTCCACTTGCAGGTACTCCTTTTCTAGGTGCAAGGAACCCAGAAAGTGGACGAGGGTCTTAACTAACATTCAAGTGCCCCAGGTAGACAGAAGTAACTGGCAGTTCAGAGGTAGCTCTATGGCACTGAGATTAGCAGATCTGAGTCAGATATGCTCTCTCCAACAGACTTCCCTCTACCTTCTTTAACCCCCTATTTGGACAAAGATTAAAAAACTAAATAGCTCTAATCTTCCACTCTTAGCAAGATGTGTGAGAAAGTTAAGTGCCTGCTATCACGTGCCTGCCCATCAACACGGGTGGGAGAACATAGTGGATGATCTGGGCAAGGAAATAAATGCCCCAGGTAAGTGAGCAAAGCTGCTGGTCCCCTACAGTAGACTCCTCAAGAAGACAGGTAGCTTACTTTCCTTGTTACCAAGGCAAATCTCTCCCTCAACTGCAATCTCTACTTGAAAGTCCTCAAACACTATATTATTCATTTCTAGTTACTTGTGTATAAAAGATCAAATTCAGCTTAAAATGACCCATGTTGCAGATAATGTATGATAAAATAGACTAACAGGGGTTGTCAAACTTTTTGCAAATGGCTAGAGAATAAATAGCTTAGGCTTTGTCCACTACACAACCTTTGTCACAACTATTCATCTCTGCCTGGGAATTCCAAAGCAGCCACATGCCATAATTAAATGAATGAACATGCTTGTGTTCCAATAAAAGTATTTCTGGGGAAAAAAAAGCTGAACTTGGCACAAAGGCCACGGTTTACCAATCTTGCCCAGTCTAATATAAAGACATTGTTCAGCATATAAGAACTGAGACTCTAAAGGATCAGACAGAGTTTTTGTCATCTTATTTCTTCTGGGTTATCCAATTGATGCTCAAAACAACTCGATTATTTCATAACATTGACCATGAAATTCTGAAAGCTACTGACTTCAAAATTCCATTAGAGATTTCTCTCAACAGTAATGCTCACATTACTATCCACTATTTCAATAATGACACGTGACTTTAAATAAAACAGACTCCTTTTTCCTAGATGAAGGGATACAATACTCCTGATAAATGATGACTGATTTTACAATTCTTCAACTGATGATGTATCATGAATATTAATACTACATATGTAACTATGTTAATAGGTTCCCAGATCTTCTCTTTTCAATACATATAATTTCATTTTTTCTAAATTTACATTTTAATTATAGTTTTCCAAGTGGAGTCATAAAGAGAAGATTACTGAGCACAGAAAATAGCCGCTCAGTATGGAATAAACACAATTTTATTAGTGTATAGAAATAAATTATACCAGTAATTTTCAACAAGCCCACCTTTCCCTGGATCTACAAGGAGAGCTTTTGATAAAAAGGAAAATATAGGATGCTTGAGTCCCACCCATCAGACTTGTACTGAACTGATCTGAAATGGGGCCCAGGCATCAGAATCACCACTGTGAAGTGATTTTAATAAGTAGCCTGGAAAAGAGTCACCTATTTAGACAGTTTTTGCAGGTACTTGGATGAGCTTTGTCCCACAAGGGTCTGTGTATTATAGTCTTGGTCACCAAGAGTGACAGTATTAACCTTTAGGAGGTGGGGCCAAGGTGAGGCCCCAGTGAGAAGTCCTTAGACCCCTGAGAGCATTGCCCTAGTAAATGATTAAGGGATTCTCATGGAATCCTTTGGGAGTTCTCAAGAACGCTACTATAAAAACAGCCAACTATCACTTACCCTGCTCTCTGGCTTCCTGTTTTAGAAGTGATTTCTTCCTTCTGCATTTGTTCCCACAATTGTAATACTATTAGCCATGAGGTCCTGAACTAAGCCAGCACCTTGTCATTGAACCTCCAAAACTATAAGCTAAACAAACCTCTTTTCTTCATAAAGCTAGCCCAATTGGGATATTTCATTATAGTAATGCAAAGCTAAGAGTGATCACAACCCTTAGATACACAGGTTCACAATCAAAACATCCACTGAGGAAATTCAACTAGAATATATTTGCACTTTGAGTATTATTTTAAAGAGGTAAATGATGTTCTCAGATACAAAGTGTCCTGAGATTCTGGTCCTTTTACAGCCCTGGAAGCCAAACTTGCTAATGCAGCAATGAACATGGGTGTGCCAAGTGTGTGCATTGCATCCTGACTGAAATATTTTGGATAAATGCTCGAGTGGTATTGCTAGGTTCTTTGTTTAGTTTTTTTGAGGAATCTCCAAGCTGCTTTCCAAAGTAGTTGCACCAGTTTACATTCCTACCAACAGTGTAATAGGGTTCCTTTATCTCTCACTGACTCTTCAGCATCTGTTCTTGTTTGTATTCTTGATGATGAGGAGGAAAAGTCAGGTTTAGAGAAACAAAGGATACACATTTTCTCTCATATGTGGAACTTAGATCTAAATGATAAATATATATTTGAACATATACAGGGGTCATGTGCATTTATACACAAATATTATCTAAAGTATGATATATGCTGAGAAGGATTACAATGGTTGTAACTCCTTTGAACAACTAACTTACAGTTTGACAAAAAGAGTACCAAGAAGCTCGGCCATGTGTTGTGTAGGAGATGAAGTGGGGAGGAGGCAAGGGGACAGGTAAATGGAGAGGGAACAGTGAGTGAATGCAGGCATAATATTCAATATCCATATGTGCAAATGTAACCAGGTAAATTAAGAAGATGGGTGGGTTTGGGAATGATGGGGAAAAAAAGATGAAAGAGGTAACACTGATCAAGATGATTGGTACTCACAAATTTGACATACTGAATTGAAACCCTTTTGTATTAAAGATAATAAAAAATAAATTTGCTGATGCAAAAAAAAAAAAAACCAAGGGTCAACTGTTTGCTCAAACTACTCCCTCAGGTAAAAAAAAAAAAAAAAAAAGTAGAAGGGCTAAGAAGAGAGAACAGCCATGTTTCAACCAGGACATGTTATCTGTCATGATACCATAATACCATTATTAGTTGAGGGTACTGGGCTCCCATATAGATTTATTTTCTAGGGACAGTAAGGAAACTACACTACTTTTCTTGGTTGGTTGAATTTCATTGATTCAAATACATCAAAAATAAAAATCAAATACATCAAAAAAAATCACTGTATTAATACTAAAATACTCAGGGTTACTGCCTGTTTAAAATGCAGTAAGAAACCCATACCTATTATTCTAACCAAAATAATAAACAACGTCCATCAATAAAAATGAGGGCACCATATGTACCTCATAACCTAATGTTCTCTTATGGAAGAAAAGGAAAAGCAAGTTGTTGACCTAAGTATCTATTTCCTTAGCTGAAGCTCACTTTCAGCAGAACTGTTTACAAAATTTAACAAGTTCTAACTACATCTTTTAGTAATAAAGTTTATTCTCTTAGCATTAGTCAGGAAATAGTGGAAGAATAAGTTTCACAAGGTAGAGATGCCAATGAGTCCTTGAACACTGTATGAATGTCCGTCCCCTGGGAAGCCCTCTCTGCCCCTCGTATTTCCTGACTGAAGAGCCTTTATGGGGGAAAAGACCTTCTGCTCTTTAATTGCAAAATATAAATGATCCTTCTCTTGAGGAAAGAGATAGCATTTACAAGCATATGGTTTAGCAATTTTCTCTCTGCTCTTGGTACCCATGTGGTGTGTAATTTGAAGTAGTATTCCTTAAACTTTAAATTGATACTGCCTGGGGAGATACATGATAGCCTGTCTGCATCTTAAACATTCTCACAAAAACACTACATGCCACTTTTTCATGGCAAGGATACTTTGCTTCTTTTGATATATACTCTACTTGTCACCAAAAAGTCTAATGGGAAAAGATGAAGAGTGAACATACTGGGAGGTAGAACGTTGACTCTGCTATTCTGGAAGCCAAATTCTAAATCATAAAGAAAAGTACTCTCCAGGCACCTATGGCTCACATCAGTAATCCTAGCTAATCAGGAAGCTGAGATCTGAGTATTGTCGTTCTATACCAGCCCAGGCAGGAAAGTCTGTGACACTCATCTCCAATTAACCACCAAAAAGCCAGAAGTGGAGGTGTGGGTCAAGTGGTAGAGGGCTAGTTTTGAGCAAAAGAGCTAAGGAGCAGCACCAGGTGCTGAGATCAAACCCTCGCACCAGCACAAGAGCACTCACACCTGGGCAATGAAATGCGTAACAAGGAGAAACATGATTGAGGTTCACACGGGATGTTGTTGGCATGTCCTTTTCTCTGGGAACGTCTGAAAGTCATGTCCACTTCAACTTCAATGTTATGTTATTTGTCCTTTTAAAAAAAATAAGGATCATCTTTTTAAAAATGTTCTGAACTAGGCAATGCTGCAGGCTCAGTTTAGCAACATTAGTGAATCCTGTGATGGCTGGGAGAAGCTTTTACTTTATTATTCAATCACAAAATACTTAAGACTCCAAAGGTCAAAAAAATAGTTTGCAATATTATTTTTATTTTCTATTTAATTCAAGCCTTCTTTTGTCTCTTGGGGAGTAATCTTTAATTAAATTAATCTTCCCATATACCTGAAAACAAACCCAAGCATTCAAATAGGGGATCCTAAGCAAAACAAATTATCAAATGCCCAAAAGAGTTGCATTCTGTTTTAAAGTTCCACCAAAATACAAAAGCTTAATGCTGCTTTCTTCCTTCCCTACAAAATATCTTCTTCAGCTGCTTCAGAAAACAGTGAGATGCAAGAGTGTACCAGATTTTCTTAACCTAGGTTCTTGATGTTTACTGAAGACCTTGATCATCTAGCCATCAAACTTCCCTCCCTCTCTCAAGCTGGTGCTGGCTCCATGTGACACTTTCATGAGACAATTTCCTACAAGAGAAATGCCTTTTGGAAAGACAAGTCACAAATTAAGTTTCAAGAAGTAGCTATCACTATCTCGGAGTTTACATGAATATCCCTTTTCAGGACTTTCTGCCTTATAGGTCTCAAGCTACTGGATGAATTGAATGCTGACAGCAAAATGCATATGCACCTAAGGCCAAAAGAAAAAGAGAGAGAGAGAGAAGTCATTATGGGCACAGTTGTTAGTTGTATATTTGAAAATACAGGATAAGCCATTTGTTTTATTTCTTTATTGATAACCTAAAGGTTTGTAATATTCTTCCCCAGATTTAAATTATATGATATTTCTCTAATTTTAATAAAGGTTACTATAGTATGAACTCTCATTAAGGCATTGGAGTCAGCAATTGTAGCAATTTCTTTGTAGCAAACCTATGGTGAACATCTGCATTCTCTGTGTAAAGCAAATTGGCTTTTCATTTGTAAAACATTTAATGTGTATTATAACTGTAGTTTGTCAAACCACAGTATCTTGGCTATTTTCTATGAAGTTGTGAAATAAAAAGAGATCAAGCTGGCCACAGTGGCTCAAGCCTGTAATCCTAACTACTCAAGAGGCAGGGAGGTGAGGATCACTATTCAAAGGCAGCCCAGGCAGGAAAATCCATGAGACTCTTATCTCCAATTAACCACCAAAATGCTTGGTTCAAGTGCTAGAGCACTAGCCCTGAGCAAAAAGATTGGTATAACACCTAGGCTCTGAGTTCTCAAGCCCTAATACAAAAAGTCAACTCTGAGAAATTAGTCTAACCTTAAATCTTGATTTATAAGTTTATCTGTGCCATATTAAATTATACCAAACTTTTTCCACCCATGTGGAAAAGCCATGTCTTTATTCTAACTCCAGCATACCATTCTTTACCATGATGAAAAAAATAAATAAAATAATTATCCCCATGTAGTCTGGAAGTTACTACCAAAAGTAAAGCCACTGACTGACTCAGCTAAGGTGCCAATGAATTGACCAAGAATTCCCCCATCTAATCTACAGTGTGTATGTAAGAATAAAGGAGACAACAGACACAAGCCATACTTTTGTATTTTAGAAACAGAAAATCTTGGACAAAAAGAGTTTTAGTCTAATAAACTCATTGAGAACAGATTTTTTTCCCCTATTAAATTGTCTCCTTTTCATGGTTTAAATTCGTTTTTATCCCCAACCCACAAGCCCTCCATGAATGGAATGAGCGGATATGTGGCCTGCCTTTCACCCTCTCTGGTGCACATATGTATATACTTCACTTTCACTGTGGGAAAATAAAACTCATTAAAAAAGAGAGGAATATATTTTTCCTTCTGTTCTGGAACAAAAGCTGTCAAGTACTGTGGATAAATCCTCTGTATTCTGTGTACTAATACCCCCAAGAGGCTACTGAAAAATTGATGAGCTTATGATTAGACTCCTAAGTTTTGAACAACACTCATGGACCAAGTTTGTTCACATTTAATACTCAATTCTTTACCATGACCAAACATCTCAGAGTTTATATAAATATGCCAAGGCTCATCTCTATTTCTTAGACTTTCATTGGTTGGCTCTTTAATGTCTAATCTTGATATGTGTCCAGTTCAGCTGGACACCAATTTGGGATGTCACTGACACAAATTCTCATAGCCTGTCAAATAAGGGTACTAGAACTAGCCTTTAGAAGAGGGGCCTACAATAAAGACAGATTACCAATTAAAGGTCATTCCTAAGAGAAAAATATAAACTGTGGTTAATACATTTTTACATGTTAAATTTAACTTCATATCATTGAACCAACACAGTATTTGATAAACATAAAATAATCACATGTAGCAGATAACTGTAAAACACCAATTCCTGTAGTCTTTTTCCTTCTCAGACATAAATGGGGGCTGGAGACATGGATCAAGTGGTAGAGTAACTGCCTAGCAAGTGTAAGGCCCTGAGTACACCAGAAGGGAGGGAGGGGGAGAAAGAGGGAGAGGGAGGGAGGGAGGGAGGGAGGGAGGGACAAAACAAAGTGCCATTTATTGGCCAATGGTGGAATTAGCTGCTAAAGATAAAATCCCTTGCTGGAGACTGATGGCTCACATCTGGAATCCTAGCTACTCAGGAAGCTGAAATCTGAGGATCACAATTCAAAGCCAGCCAGGGCAGGAAAGTCTGTGAGACTCTTATTTCCAATTAAACACCAAAAGGCTGAAAGTGGAGTGGTAGCTCAAGTGGGTAGAACATGTGTCTTGAGCAAAAAAGCTCAGGATACCTACTGTCCAGCTCCTGAGTTCAAGCCCCAGGACAACCCTCCCACCCATTCATAGAACACTTTGCAATGATCATGAATAAATCTAATGTAACCTACATATCCTGTATATAAGATGAGGTCTAAATAATGGACGAAAGTGGCTGTTTAAGGACATTAAATGAAAAATGTTTCATGCATATACCACAGCAATGGAAGAGGACTCAATGGCACTGACAATATAAGACTGAAAAGGAAGTCTGAGTTAACAGAGAAGAAAACAGATAAATACTGGAGGAACTCCATAACACAAAATGAGTATTAAAACTTTAAATACCTAGCATTTGTAATTTTCTTTCTTTCTACATCATGTTGTAAAGTTTTTGATAGTCAAGTTAACATTATATTTTTATTCTAGTCTTTTTTTCCAGAATCAATTTAAGGTTTGAAAGCCTTACAACTTTTTTCATTGTCCTCATCAATTATTCACTACTTACTAGGCACAAAACACTATTCCTCAAAACTAACCTTCACAATTAAAGAGACCTTTAAAGCTTCTAATTCCTTTCCCAGCACTCATTTTTCAAACGTAAACAGAGAATTGTCATAATCTAGTGGCTCATTATACATGCTATAAAATATTTCACTCCAGCTATGAAGTTGGCCTTATATTTTGTTGCCTTAATCAAGATTTATGATAATATAATAATGTATTTTTAAAGGCCACATGCCAAAGTGCTTCTTAAATTAATAAAAATACTTAGCACTTAACCTATAACACACTTTAAAATTATCACACAATCTTGCAGGTACAACTATCTGCTTATGTGCCCAGGGCCAGTAACAATTGATGAAGGGCCTCTCACTAAACCTATTTACATGATTTATTTTACACCAGCCCTTTGAGGCCACATACATAATAAGTACTCACTTTGTGATGGGAAAATAAATATTTTAGTGTGAACAAGCTGATAGTGTTACTATTAAGTTATTAACTCACTGGCAGAATTCCCTTATTAGCCTTTTTTCCTGCCCAAATAAATCTATTAGTAAGTATTCACAGATCCCTAGAACATAGACCTGGAAAGAACTTAAAACTCACAAGCAGGGCTTTTTATAGATGAGCCACTACATGGTAAAACCTAGGATAAGGGAAGGAGAAATAAGGTTCTACAGTGGGCTGCCCCTATAGGGTGACAATCTAAAAAGTAAAATAAAATATATGAGGGAAAGATCACAGTGCCTGACATTTGTCACTTCATCCAACCATTTTCTCCCCATGGTTTCCTTCACCACTACCACCCAGCTTGTTGTTGTTGCTGCTCTGTGTCAAGATATAAGTCAGAACAAGTTATTCCTGTGATGATTTCTTAATGCAAATTATACTCCATTCAGAAATAGGTAAAATTCACCTAGAGGCTACTGAGGAAGCACCTGACTCCAGTGAGTTAAGTCTATATAGTTTCAAGAACTTCGCACTTACTACACTGAGCCCAAACCAGCTTCCTCAGGTTGAGAGTACTCAGGCTTTACAGCCAGCTTTTCCATATATACCTTTTAATTCCTCTGCAAGATTTCACTCAAATTTTAAGATGATCAATAGTCTTCGACTCTTCTAACTTCTGATTTATTCCTAAATACACTGAATGAAGTTTTGTAATTGGGCCACCACTCCACTGACATGGATGTCACCAAAGCTGTCAGTGACTTCCTAACTAGAATGTACAAGTCATTTTCGGTCCTTAGCTTCCTAGCCTCTTGACAGCATCTGACATTGTAGAACCTGCTCTCTATGACACTCTACTCCCTAGCCACTCTCCTCTCCTCGCTCTCCTTTTAGCCCTTGGTGCCTTCTTTCAATACTGCTTCCTCAGGTTCTGCTCCTAGAGATGTACCTTCCATATGAGTAATGCCTTCCAGATAAAATTTACATCTTCCATTTACATCTTTCATCTAGTCTCCAGATTTCCACCACTCTCACTTTCTGCTAAAATAATACCAAGCTAATTATGGTTACTTACCCTAAAATACCTTCAACAAGAAGACTTCCCTGAGTACCAGAGTTTATTAAGTTGTTTCCTTCAAATTTTAGGTAAATTTTCTCAGCATATAAATTCTAAGTTAACAGTCTTCTATATTTCTATCACAGCTTCTATTGTTTTTTTTTATTACAAACATTTACCTTTGAATCTGTTCTCCCACCAGATTACAAATTCCTTGTGGAAATGGATCATGCAACATTCTTCTTTGCAACTAAAGCACCTATTAGAACCTGGCATGTGGTCATCACAATGTTGTGGATAAAAGGGAGGATCTGCCTGGGCATCTTGTCCTTATTTCTCCTGAGTTAGATAAACTCTTACCATAAAGTAGTCACACCACGGTCTAAATAAACTACTTACATACACAGAGAACTTAGAAACAGTGGGAGCTACACTACCTAATGATCTGCTCTAATCCAGCCTAAAACAGAAGGTGTGAGTGACTAGAAATTTCTCAATCACTGATAAGTAAGTTCAGGCAGCAAAGAATTAACTGAAAGCTGTAGAGAAACACTGACAATAGAAAACAAGTTATCCAGCTTTAGGACAAACTCTTGCTGGGTGATTTCTTAACATCAGAAGAATTTAATTAACACTGAAAGAAATGACATACTATTACCTCAACAGTTAACAAAGTATACATACTATAACATTTAGGTAATTAAACATCTAATTGAGAGTAACAGAACAGTACAGAAGGAAATCAGTAGAAACAAAGCAAAGGCAAACAAGATTATTACAATGACAAAACAGCAAGCTAAGTATCTGAGAGAACCTCACCAACCCATCAATTATGTAAGTGCCAAGACAGCTTGACAATGGTGCTCCTGGTGCCCACCCACATGGGGAAATGCCAACACTCATGAAGTGGTGACAGCAAATCGGGAGTTCAAATAAGAGAAGTAAAATGAAATTCTCATAATCCAAATCACCTTATTGTAGGATGAGCCTGTATTAAGAAAAGCATATTATTGTACTCTATAGGCATTAATGTGCTCATCTCCAACAGATAAAAAGAGCAAACACTTGTGTTTAAGAAAAAATATTAAGGCTGGGAATGTGGCTTAGTGGTAGAGTGCTTGCCTAGCATGCATGAAGCCCTGAGTTGAATTCCTCAGTACCACATAAACAGAAAAGGCCAGAAGTAACATTTGTGACTCAAGTGGTAGAATGTTATCTTTAGGCAAAGGAAGCTCAGGAACAGGGCCCAGGCTCTGAGTTCAAGCCCCAGTACTGACAAAACAAATAAATAAACATTAAAGCTACCTGCTGGTGGCTCACACCTATAATTCTAGCTACTCAGGAGGCTGAGCTCTAAGTATCTCAGTTCAAAGTCAAGTCAGGGAGGAAAATCCCCGTGAGACTCTTATCTCCAATTAACTACCAGAAAACTGAAGTGGAGCTGTGGTTCAAAGTGATAGAGCACTAGCCTTGAGCAAAAGAGCTCAGGCACAGGACCCAGGCCTGGAATTCAGGCCCCATGACAACCCCCCCCCCAAAAAAGATAAAAACAATAACCATTAAAACTTTTCTTCTCATTCTCCCTCTCCACTCTTCTTAAAACAATTTTAAAAGGTTTCAGTATTCTATTTTTATACTATACATAGAACACTTCTATGTTTTGTTTTCTTTTCTTTATGCTGGGGATGGAACCCAGAGCTCCTACATAGAAAGTGTTCTTGTTCTACTACTGAGTAATATATTTGAACTCCAGGCCTTTGTGCCTAGGTGCTCTTAGCACTAAATCACACCTTCAAGCCAGGAACGTTATTTTTAATCCACCCCACCCCCAATCAAATGAAAGCTAGATGCCAATAGTTCACACCTGTAATCCTAGCAACTCAGGAGGCTGAGCTATGGAGAACTTCAGCTCAGAGCTAATCCAGGCAGAAAAGTATTCAAAATGGTATCTCCAAAATCATGAGCAAAAAGCAGTACCGAAGGTATGGCACAAGTGGTAGAGTAACAGCAAAATAATTATAAAGTCCTGAGTTAAAACTCTAGTACTTTTTTAAAAAGCACCATAAAGGCAAATCTTTATCTATTTTGTTCACTTCTGCATATCCAAAACTAGAATTGTGCCTAATATCAAAGAAGCACTTAATAAATGCCTGTGGAATGAATTAGTAACCAATATTACTAACATTGTTAGTAACAATGTTACTCCTGGAAATGACTATTTCCAGGAGAAGGATAACAGACTTAAGTTCCACTGAATGCTCTTTTGTGTTTAAATTTTGTGCTATATTCAATATTTATATAATGCCTATTTAAGAGAAATAGTAAGTTGGTGAGATGAGATTTACAAAGGGAGTATCCTCATTAGATTGCCTTTCTTCTCTCTCGCCAGTTACTGAAAACTGTTAATATAAATATTATATAAATATAATTATATAAATAAAATATAATGCTGTTAATATAAACACTCAAAATAATAGAAATATTGAATCTGTTTAACTACACCCTACAGTATGAATATCTGCAGCAAGCTCACAGCTTCTTAGTAGATAAATACACTGGCTAGAGGAAAGTGGGCAGAAGAAATAAGATAAAAATGCAGAAAAATGTAGCACTTCTGTGAGAATACTGTAAGGTCCGCTCCTGGATGGCTAGCAGACTCCACCCTCCTCACAACAAAGTCTCTACCCAGTACCTGCGTTACCTAGGCAACTGGGACACCTGGAAGAGGTCACATCTGAATTTGATGTGGCCACACCTTTCTCTGCCCATACCCTACATAAGGCCTAGCGCAGGCCCAGACGCTCTCTTGCTGTTCTTTTCTAGCTCTATCTATCTCTCTCTGCTCTCTCTCTGCTCTAGCTCTTTCCTCTCTCTTTCCTCTCTTTCCCAGCCACGTCGAGTGCCAACCTTGCCTGGTCCCAGCAGGTCTACTGAATAAACCTACCCCTTACCTGAATACCACGTGAGTGCTGCTGTTCTTACTTGGCTACCTCTTTTTAAAAACCTAACAAATACCTTTTAAGTTCTAGAAAGTAGTTTGTGTTTCACATATTCAAAAAAAAAAAAAGACAATAAAGTCAATAAAAAATGAAGACAGGCTTAACCTCAAATACTTTGTAACAGAATCAAATTGTATTTCACTTACCCTGTAACTTTTTTTTAATTTTTTTAAAGGAAATCTTTATTTATTTATTTTTAATTTATTTTGTGGGTCCGGTCGTGAGCCTGGACTCTGGGCCTGGGTGCTGTCCCTCAGCTCTTCAGCTCAAGGCTAGCGCTCTACCACTTGAGCCACAGCACCACTTTTGGCTTTTATTTGTCTGCTTATGTGGTGCTGAGGAATCGAACCCAGGGCCTCATGCATGCAAGGCAAGTGCTCTACTACTGAGCCACCTTCCCAGCCCCAACCCTGTAACTTTTGGGCACAGTATTTGAACTACAGGCCCTCAGGCTAGCATTAGAAAAGAATGTTGAGCTCTAGTTAATATGTTTCTTTTGCATAGGAAATTAGACTTAGCAATTTGAACCTACATCTAGGTGCATTAGAAGTTCACAAATACTGTAAATGAATATGCTTTCAATAAAGGAAACTAGGTAATAGCTATTAAAGAAAGGAATTCCAAATACACATCCTTGATGTGTAGGGATGGAACTGGAAGATTCTGTCTCTTTCTCTTATACAAGCACACAACCTCTGTAGCTGTCTGTTAAAAAAGACTAGAAACAAGCAATGTCACCCCTCCCCCCGCCCCAGCCAAGGGCACACCTAACACTGAGAACTTATTTCTAACTACACATACCGTTCCACTAAGGCTTCTTTGGAGAAATAGCTAGTTCCAAGGCAGACATGAGGAAAATACATGAACTTTGTACCAGAAAATCAGAAGGAAAAAAAAAATCATCAAATGAGAATAATGTTAGAAAGAGAGAAACAACTAAGGGTTCCCGTTAATCAAATCTCAATTTGAGTAATAAAAAATATATAACCAGTGAGCAACAAAAGAATTCTTACATGAAATCAATGTCAGTTTTAAGCCTTTAAAACTGTCAAGTTTTAAGAACATGATAGTATGTGCCTGTAATCCCAGCACTCAGGCTAAAGAAGGATTTCAACTTCAAAGCCAGTCTGGGCTATTTATTAAGACTCTCAAGAAAAAGAAAGGAAGAGAAAGAGGGAAGAAGGGAGAGAGAGACAGGGAAGGAGGAAAGGAAGGAAGAAGAAAGGAGGAAACGAGGAAGGAAGGAGAAAAGATAAAGATTAAGTAACTCAGATTTAAAAGACCAAAGGAAAGCAATTAAATGCACCATATGTCTGATTTGGGATTTTTGTTTTGTTTTGTTTCTATAAATGCTACTCATGAATAAGCCCACTAGGTCAATTGGTGAAATATGAGTAAGACCTACAAGTTAGATAATCATATTTGATTACAAGGTGATTAGTTAAGAGAATATTCTTACTTTTAGAAAATGCACCCTGAAAGACTGGACATTATAGCTGCAATACTTCTAACAGTCCAAAAGGAAAATGGGGAGAGAGAAAAGGATAAAACAATGTATAAGATATTAACATTTGGGGACATACAGTGTAGGTTATGTGAGAAGTGTAAGAAAAATGAGTAAGCATGTAATTGATACTAGCTGTGGATAAGGATAGTGAAGTTACAATCTGGTTTCACCTAAAGATATAAAGTACCAAAATACAAACCTATAATGTGTTCTCAAAAGATTCTCTGACTAAACCAATTACATTTTTTATACATCTTCTAAACAAAGTGAGGTTTAGATAAAGATTCAGCTACGTAAGGCTCAAGAAAAAGAGCTGTGAAGTAGCCAAAAAAATTTAATACGAATGAATGGGCTCACCTAAGCTAAGCCCAATGTCACTGTGAAATTCCAATGTGTGCCTTCAGAGGGACTAAGCAAGTACTCTTGAGACACCTTAGCTAAAACTGTTTGTATTTTGGATTCATTCATTAAGTATGAATGAAAGCATTTAAGAACAAGTGTACAAAACAGGATAAAATGAAAACATTCTGGCTGTACAAAATTTCAAGGAATCTACAACAAATCTGACAGAGATGAAAAGTTGCTCTAAAATGTAAAAACCAAGCCCCGTGCCGGTGGCTCACATCTGTAATCCTAGCTACTGAGGGGGCTGAGATCTGAGGATTGTGGTTCAAAATCAGCCGGGGCAAGAAACTCCGTGAGACTCTTATCTCCAATAAATCACTCAGAAAACCAAAAGTGGCACTGTGGCTCAAGTGGTAGAGCACTGGCTTTGAGCTGAAGAGCCAAGGGACAGTGCCCAGGCCCTGAGTTCAAGCCCCATGACCTACAAAAAAAAAGTGTAAAAACCACTGGGCACTGATGGCTACTGCCTGTAATCTTAGCTACTCAGGAGGCTAACATCTGAGAATCACAACTTGAAACCCTTCAGGGCAGGAAAGTCCATGAGACTCCTACCTCCAATAAGCTGGCACTGTGGCTCAAGTGGTAGAGTGCTAGTCTTGAGCACAAAGAGACTCAGGGACAGCACCCAGGCCCTGAGTTAGGGCACCAGGACCAGAAAAAAATAATAATAATAATAAGTAAAAAATAAATTTAAAAATAGGACATCAAAGGTACCAACAGCCATCTGGGTGTGCCATCGTGGAAGCAGAAACTCCAGCCCAGCAGAGCCTTCAGATGACATCCACAGAACTTCTCAAAAGCTTAGCTTCAACTCATCAGCAGCCCTAGGCCAAAATGACCCCACAATGTTGCCCTTGAGTTCCTGACCCACAAAATAAAAAATATTTGCTGGGGCTGGGAAGATGGCTCAGTGGTAGAGCACTTGCCTTGCATGCATGAGGTCCTGGGTTCGATTCCTCAGCACCACATAAGCAAAAAGAGAAAAGCCAGAAGTGGCGCTGTGGCTCAAGTGGTAGAGCACTAGCGTTGAGCTGAAGAGCTGAGGGACCATGCCCAGGCCCAGAGTTCAGGCCCCACGACCAGACCAAAAAAAAAATTGCTGTGGCCAGGCATGGGTGGCTCATGCCTATAATCCTAGCTACTCAGGAGGCTGAGATCTGAGAATGGTGGTTCAAAAGTCAGCCTGGGCAGGAAAGTCCATGATACTCTTATCTCCAATTAACCACCAGAAAACCAAAAGTAGTGTTGTGGCTCAAGTGGTAGAGAACTTGCCTTGAGCTGAAGAGGGCAGGGATAGTGCCCAAGCCCATAGATCAAGCCCCACAACTGAAAGAAAAAAAAAATGTTGCTGGGTGCTAGTGCCTCACACCGGTAATCCTAGCTACTCAGGAGGCTGAGATGTGAAGAACATGGTTCGAAGCCAACCCTGGCAGAAAAGTCCCCGTGAGACTCTTATCGACAATTAACCACTCAAAAACTGGAAATAGAGCTATAGCTCAAAGTGGCAAAGTACTAGTAATTGAGCCAAAGGGACACACCTAGGCCCTAAGTTCAAGCCTCACAACCAACCAAAAGTAGCAGTTAATATGTTTATTATCTATTCCATTTGTAGAATTATTTTACAGAAGTATATATTATGCAGTGAGCTGAAATTATTATCTACAAAATTAATTATAGCCTATATTTCCAGGAATATAGAAAATAGGATAAAAAAAGTGAGACTGCCAATATGCAATGGATGAAGCAAATCAGAATAACTGCATTTGACTATAAATAAAATACCTTTATTGTGTGAACAAGTATTTTAAAAAATTTTTGGAAGGAATATGTGGTATGGACAGAGAAGAGATTAATTGGGAAATCTCAAATACTACATTGTTTGAGATGAGGTGTTTTTTTTTTGGGGGGGGAGGGGGGAGGGGTCCGGTCATGGGGCCTGAACTCTGAGCCTAGGCACTGTCCCTCAGCTCTTCAGCTCAAAGCTAGTGCTCTACCACTTGAGCTACAGCACCACTTTCGGCTTTTTTCTTTTTGCTTATGTGGTGCTGAGTAATCGAACCCTCATGAATGCAAGGAAAGCGCTCTACCACTGAGCCACCTTCCCAGCCCTGAGGTTTTAAAGGATGAAAGAAAAAGTTCTCAGTTTGCTTTAAATAGAACTAGCTTGCAAACTACTATCCCTTGTAGATAACTTCATACCTATATTGTGGAAAATTTGGGTAGTGCTTAAGTAAAATTTCCTGTGAATCTACTAAAAACATTTTGAATCAAACACTGAGCATCTTCAAAGGACAGTCAGCATTGGGACCTTTAATTGTCCCATCCTTTTCCCCCTCTATCCCCAACTATGTTATCAAATTTTCTTCAAATACTAGTTGTTACTAAAATTCTAACTTCCTCTGGGAACTTTTCCAAAACCCACAGAAATGAGTATTTCACCATCAGGACATCTGCATGCTAGATGTTGAAACCAGGAGCTGACAAAAACTAGAAAGAACATAGGCCTCATAGGCCAAAACTATGGCTAAAGTAATGCCATCTCTCATTAGCCACAAATTAGAGACAAAAGACAACCTGTCCTTCCAGAACTCAATTTCCTTATTCATACAATGGAGATTGTACAATGGACATTGTCTGATTTACAAATAATACATATTAAGGATCTTACATAATATAGCTACTAGGTAAATAACTCCTAATTGTTAGTGACAAATGTATTAGGCAGCTTTGTGTCACTGTGACCAAATACTTAAGAAAATCAACTTAAAGGAAATGTTTAGTTTGTCTCACTCTTTCAGAGATTTTAGTTCAGTTATTTGATCCACTTCTTTTGGACCAATGGTGAAGCAGTACATTATGGGAGACCAGGATGACGCAAGGCTGTTGACATTATAGTATCCAGAAAGCAAAGAGAAATCGGTAGGGCCGAGTTTCCAATATTCACTGTAAGGTGCAGCTCTAGTGGCCTGCAATGATCTAACGTCCTTCCATTAGGCCCACCACCCCCCAATAGTGCCATAGATGGCAAAAAAGCATTTAGTAGATGGGCCTTTGTGGGAGACTTAAACTATAAAAACACTTTAGTTAGAATGGAAGAAAGACAGCCTCTTCAGTAAATGGTACTGGCAAAATTAGTTAATCACTTGTAGAAAACTAAAGCTAGAACCTTAATATCACTCTATACCAGAATCAACTCCAAATGGATCAAAGACCTCGGAGTCAAAGCAGACATTCTGAAAACATTACAGGACAGAACAGGAGAAACCCTAGGTCTCCTTGGCACAGGCCGAAATTTTCTTAATAGAGACCCAGAAACACAACAAATCAAAGAGAGGTTGGACAAATGGGATTGCATGAAATTGCAGAGCTTCTGCACAGCAAAGGACATAGCTAGCAAGATCAATAGAAAGCCCACAGATTGGGAGATCTTCACTAGCCATACAACAGACAAGGGTCTCATATCTAAAATATACCTGGAACTCAAAAAATTAAATCCCCCAACAACAAATCC
>NW_012267336.1:1046316-1059197 GCF_000151885.1 Dipodomys ordii | reverse complement strand
CATTGCAACAATGAGATGTACAAGTCGTTATGTTGAAAAAAGAACTTTACAACTTTGGGGGGGGGGGAGGCAACAATGCTTGATAAGAAATATACTGGGCTGGGAAGGTGGCTCAGTGGTAGAGCCCTTGCCTTGCAATGCATGAGGCCCTGGGTTCAATTCCTCAGCACCACATAAGCAAAGAAAAAAAAAAAGCAGGAAGAAATGTACTCATTACCTTGCCATGTAATTGTAACCTCTCTGTACAGTATTTTCACAATTAAAAAAAAACACTTTAGTTTATATACATGGTATAGTTTGGATTAGGAATGTCCTCCAAGGACCATGTGTCATAAAGTTTGGTTTCCAGCCTATAACAGTATTGGTGAAGCCGGGCGCTGGTGGCTCACGCCTGTAATCCTAGCTACTCAGGAGGCTGAGATCTGAGGATCACGGTTCAAAGCCAGCCCGGGCAGGAGAGACCGTGAGACTCCTATCTCCAAAAAACCACCAGAAAACCGGAGGCGGCGCTGTAGCTCAAGTGGTAGAGCGCTCGCTCTGAGCTGAAGAGCTGAGGGACAGCGCCCAGGCCCAGAGTTCAAGCCCCACGACCGACAAAAAAAAAAAAAAAAAAAAACAGTATTGGTGAAAGATAGGGAGAGAGTCTTTAAGAGATAGAACCTAATGGGTGATTTTATGCCATATGGGTGTGCCCTTAAAAGGACTTATGGAACCCTAATTTCTCCAGCCATAAAGTGCTCTATGTAATACTCCTGCCATCACAGTACTAAAAGTAATGGACTTGCCTGATTATGGACTAGAAACTCCAAAACTGTAAGCCAAAATAAACCTGATTTGTCTTAGTTGTCTATGAAAGCAGAAAGTTGCCTAAGACAATGTTTTGTGAGTATATTCCTAAATCAAGAAAACAAGGACACAGGTGACCAGAATATTTATTTTTGTTTCCCATATTCAGATGCAAAAAGCAGCCCATGAGGTGAATATATGAGTTATGAATTGTTATAATTTCTGAAACATCTTAATGGCTTATGAATTGAAATAAAAACTGAATACTTAGCCACTCAAAAATCAAGTACCTAGACTGTAATCAATATTTATAGATGTTTCTATTCTTTGTAGTAATCCAAATAGAGTCTCTCTTCTATCAAATTGCAAATCTGATTGCAAAAAACAAAAGTCTATACATCTCTATTCTGTTCATAGCCCTTGCATAAAGCTGAGTAGATTCAGCATCAAATCCTCAACATCTGTTCTTACCAGTGTTGTAAAAGTCAGATATAGTCCCTGACAGTACGCATATGTTTACACATAATTTCCAGGGAAACAATAACTGCTTAATGAATGAATGTTACCTAAAAAAAAAAAAAAAAAAGAACAAGTACCTAGAAAGTATGGTGATCATTTGGCAACTTTTTAGTTAGGAAGCACCAACTAAACTGAAATTCCTTTACAAATGTGTTCATAACTTTACACAAGCACTGTTTGCTTTCTTTCTATGGCAAAACTCTCTTACAAGCTCCTATCAAAGACTAGGACTAATATTTGTACTATACGTCAGAAGTCCTCATATATATGACACATAAGACCCAAGATGGGTATCAGCCTCTTAAGTAGCTAGGATTACAGGAATGTAGGGTTAGATGTGACATAGAAAGGCTGGCGCTGGTGGCTCATGCCTGTAATCCTGAGATCTGAAGATCAAGGTTCAAAGTTAGCCCAGGCAGGAAAATCTGTGAGACTGACTCTTCAGTTAACTATCAGAAAACCGGAAGTGAAGCTGTGGCTCTAGGTGACAGAGCTCTAGCTTTGAGCAAAAAGCTCAGGGATAGTACCCAAAACCTGAATTCAAGCCTCACAATTAAAAAAAAATGCTTTACCAGTTGGGCACTGGTGGCTCATACCTGTAATCCTAACTGCTCAGGAAGCTAAGATCTGAGGATCATGGTTTGAAGCCAAGCCAGGTCAGGGAAGTCCATAAGACTCTTATCTCCAATAACTACTAAGCCAGAAGTGGCACTGTAACTCAAGTGGTAGAACATTGGCCTTGAGCAAAAAGCTCAGGGACAGCGCTCAGATCCAGAGTTCAAGCCCTGTGCTCACCTTGAGCTCAAGAGCTGAGAGACAGCACCCAAACCCAGAGTTCAAGCCCCATGACTGACAAAAAAAAAGGGGGGGGAAGTTAAAATCTATTGGGGCTAGGAAGGTGGCTCAATGGTAGAGCACTTGCCTTGCATGCATAAGGCCCTGGGTTCGATTCCTCAGCACCACATAAGCAAAAAGAAAAAGGCTGGAAGTGGCACTGTGGCTCAAGTGGTAGAGCGCTAGCTTTGAGCTGAAGAGCTGAAGGACAGCGCCCAGGCCAAGTTCAGGCCCCACGATCGGACCCACCACCACCACCACCCCCCCCAAAAAAAAAAAAGAAACAGAGTTCAAGCCCCAGAACTGGCAAAAAAAAAGCAGCTAGAGGGAAAATGCAAATATTTTAACATCTAGAAACCTCTCATCAATGTATGCATTTCTTTCCCACTGGAATGCTCTTTTCCTCTCTTTCTTCAGGTCTAAGTCCTATACTCTTCTATTCAAAGCAATCTTTTGCTATCAAATTTTTTACCCAAAACTATCTATTCCTCAGCACTTTATTCATTCCAGAACTTATTCAACATATCACATCATATAATGGCTAGTGATTATCTGATGAATCCTGTTATGTCTTATCATGTTCAGTTATATCCTCCCAGAACCCAACAGAACGGCTAGCATAGCCAGCACCCAGTAAATACTTGTTCAGTTGTTAAATAATGCAGTATATTCTGTATAACCTTACTCATCATGGCTAGGAATCCAACTTCAGGTTCACACCATTACTCAAGATATTGTCATACAACAAAAGATGATATAAATTAATAGTCAGCAGCAGAGTCTGTATTGTCAAATATTTCTGTCAATATTTTTGAGTTTTTCTGCAAATAAGACTCTTTTTCCATTTTTATTTTTCATAGGCTAGGCAATAACTGCAAATCTCATACACCACTAAGAGAAAATCCCAAGCAAAAACTGTGCCACTGATAAGTCTGGATAACTACTTCAGCTACCTCATTTCAGTAAATTTCCAATAGAAAGGCCTGAAGCACCTTAGGTCGACTTCAGAACTGAGGCATGCACTACTGATTACATAAGATACATACACATTAGAGACACTTATTCCAATTAGTAATTGAAATTAAAAATATGTAACACCTTGCTACTGGCTCAGCCAGAGTATCTGATAATATTAAGTAAAAATACCACTCATTCTGCTAAAAGACTGTAACACAACCCCACAATCCCTGAAAGCAGGGACTATGAGATGCTGACCGTCTTTAACACTACCCCTTCCCATCTTCTTGAGCACTCTCTTTCCAAAATTTCCCTCTCAGAGACCTTCTTCCCTTCTTCTAGTCCAGTCATAAATTAATCTCAACATATCCCCAATGATCAAATTCCCATTAACTTCTCTGAATTTGATTCCTTATCTCTTTCCTAATTCAAATTTCACACTTCTTTCAAAGACCACTTCCAGGCTTACTTCTCCCAAAGAGATCCCAACGCTGACCATATCTTATCTTTTGCAAGTTTCCACTGTGCTTAAGAGTTCTCATATAACCCTTGCTTACACACTACCTCAGTTGGTTTCATAATTCTTTTACACATGCCTGCTCCCCCCCCCCAACTAAATTGTTCAGGAAAAAGCCAGGTCTTCTATGTCATTTTTTTCATGGAGTTTGAACTCAAGGCCTAGGTGCTGTCCTTGAACTCTTTTACTCAAGGCTAGTGTTCTACCAGTTTGAGCCACAGTGCCAATTGCAGTTTTTAAGTGGTTAATTGGAGATAAGAGTCTCACCGGACTTTTCTCCCCCCGTGGCTTCAAACTGGGATCCTCAGATCTCAGCCTCCTAGAGGAGCTAGGGTTACAGGCATGAGCAACCAGCGCCAGCCTTTCTGTATCATGTCTAACCCTACAATCCTCCTCCCGCATCAAATGTAACACTGGAGGAAGTGTATAAACTGTATAAAGTGAAGGAGTAAACTACTTTCTACTCACAGATACACACTCAGTTGGAATGAATCATAACAAACATGTATTGTGTGCTTACTCCGTGACAAAAATCTCCTCTTGGTGGAGATATGACTCTTGTCCTAAATGCTGTTACAGGAAATGTCTTTGAATTCTGAATAACACAGAACTGAGTTTACTGACTCCAAGATGTTAAGAACCTCAGTTCAGGTAACATACTCTACAGACCCTCCATGATGAAATGCAGAATTTTAGGGCTAGATTGAAAAGAAACTTTGAAGTTATTTCCCTCCATATTCTTAAACAAATCATGATTCAATTTCAATATAATGAGGGGGGAGGGGAACTGTCCTGAGGCTTGAACTCAGGGCCTGGGCTCTGTCCCTGAGCTGTTCTTGTTCAAGGCTAACTGTCTATCATTTTAGCCTCTACTCCACTTTTGGGCTTTTTGGTGGTTAATTGGGGAGGAGAGTCTAACCGACTTTCCTGCCTGGATTGGCTTCTAATCTCAGCCTCCTGAATAGCTAGGATTACACGCATGAGCTATTGGCCCCCAGCCAATAAAATCTCTTTTTAAGTTCTTGGTATTGCCTTAACAGGAAATTCAGGATTTTGTTAATAATGGAGTTACTCCCTGCCTCCAATACTCCCTTTCTAATGATAACTAAGACCACCACAAATCTACCATTGTGGGAGCCCAGTGCACTGGGCTATGATTTGGGGCACCTTTGATACTGGCATCTCCCATCCAATTCACATGTTGAACAGAATCATTATTTTCTACCTAGTAAACAAGTCAGTACTGCCTAAGCTTTGGTTTAAAAACAAACAAACAAGAGTGCGCTTTCATGGTTTAAAAACATACAAACAAACAAGAGTGCTTTCATACTTTCATGTCCCTGGTAATGACACACAGCAAAAACAGGTGTCTGGAAATAGATGGGAGGAGATCTGAGTCTATAGGGAAGTAACAACAGAAGACAAGTAGGTACCAGAGCCTGGGCCTCAAAATCGACAGCAACACTGGCTGAAAACGCCAAGGAAGCACGTGGGCACACACGTGAGGCTGGAAAAATCCAGGCAACAGGTGGGCCGCCCCCGTCCACCCGGACAGGTGGCCCTGCCCCGAGGTCGTGGGTGTGTCCGGCGCGCGCAGGCACCGGCTGGCAACTCTCCCCACAACCACCCACTCCGGCCCCGAGACCAGGAGGGGAAAGGCCCGACGAGCCTAGATTTATTTTCCGCACCCCGGTCCCGCGGCGGGGATGAGCGCGGGAAGGGGGGGGGGTCCGCATTTCCGCCTCCTGTCGCTCGCGCGCGACCGCCTGTCAGCGACGACGCGAGGCCGCCGAGGACCCGGGCTTCTCCTCAGTCCAGTTCCTCAGGGTGGTTGTTTTGGGGGGGAGGAGAGGAAGCCTGGCACAGCCAACCCCCAAACCCACTGCACCTTCCAGACGTACGAGCCACTTCCCCCCCGGACCCCCCGCGCGGCCGCTTCCCGGCACGCCGGGCCCGGCAACTGACCCTCGTCAGCCCCCGTCCCCGGCTCCTTCCCCGCCCCCCGGAAAAGGCGGCGGAGGGGCGTGGAGCGGCGCGCGCCCCCGCGCCCCGGGCCCGCGCAGCAGGTGAAGCGAGGTCTCTCGGCTACTCACCCCGACAATGTTCCTCTGCGACCGGGCCTGCGGCACAGGCGACTCCGCCGCTTGCCGCGCTCCCCCCACGTAGCCGCCGCCCCCTCGGCCGCTGCCGTCGCCGCCGTCCTCGCTGCCGCCGCCGCCGCCGCGGCGCGCGTCCGCTTTCACGCACACCGCCGTGGCCGCGCACGCGCCCTGCGCGCTGGCGTCACCTACCAACCGGTCGAGCGCGGACCGGCGGGCTCCGGGATCTGAGGCTCCGGGGTCTCTTGGGGTGGAGTTTGCGGCTTCTTCCCCACTAGTCCGACCCGCTGCCCCTCCTGAGCGGGGCCCCCAGGGTGTGGCTGCCCGGCGGGCACCTGGCTGCGGGTCAGTCGCGTCATCGCACGTCACTGTATGGCGTCACCCGTGCGCGTCACCGCGCACGGCCAGGTGTCCCGGGCGCCGGTGTCCCGGGCGCCGATGGAGATGGCTTGGGACTCGCCCGGACCGGTGCGGAGCGGACGGAGCCGCGCCTTCTGAGAGGCGCCGGGCGGCCCTCGGAGCCGTGGAACCCGGGGGGCGGGGAACGGGCGTTAACGCGGCAGCGAGCCGCGACGGACCGAGCCTCGAACCCCCCTGCCCCCTCCCCCCCGGCTCTCAGTGTCCTTAGTGGGAAGAATTTAATGCCCGTCCTGCCCCCGTCGGTGAGGATTTGTCTGCTTTGTTTTGTGCCGGTCCCGGGGCTTGAACTCGGGGCCTGGGTTCCGTCCCGGAGCATTTGCGCTCAAGGCCGGCGCTCCACCACTCCAGCTACTGCTCCACCTCCGGCTTTTTGCTGGTTGATTAGAGAAAAGAGTCTCACGGACTCTCCTGCCCCGGCTGGCCTCCAACCTCGATCCTCAGATCTCAGCCTCCTGAGTAGCTACGATTATAGGCGCGAGCCACAAGCTCCTGGCTCCATTGGAGGGCATTGATGATAAAAGGAAATCCCATGGATGAGGCTGCTGGGGTACACGGGCTTCTCCTGCTTTGAATTCCTCGTCTGGGATCCTGGCAGTGCCACCATGCACCTCCACAGCACCTTCAAGGACCACAAATAGCCCATTAAGACTTTGAAAAGTCTTAATGCAGGGAGTACGGTCTTGGTGTTACAGAAGCGTGGATGCAAGTCTGAACCTGCTCAGTATTGAAAAGTGACTTCCTTTGGGCAAACTGGGGAGCCCAGGTGTGAAGGTTGGGGTGAGGGGACTCGGAATGACATAATTCCAAGCCCAGGAAGCTTCTCGAGTAAAGGTAGGAAGTGAAGGTGACCGAGACACTCTTGAGGCCATTGCAATCCTCCGGCAAGAAACTTAGGGCATGAAAGGAAAGAAGAGGAGAGGTGAAGGAAAAGAAGAAAGCCTCCCCAAGGCTTTGAGAACGTAGAGGATGGCAGTGCCGTGGATATCTGTGAGTGTAAGATGAGTAGTTTCTAGTATGGATGGTGGAATCAGTGGACAGTAACATTTAACAAAATGGGAAAGGAGTCGGTTATTCACAGGCAAGCTATCTTGCTAAACCGTGGTGATGACATTCCTTAGGAGGCTGAGTAGATGGAGTAGATAAGGCCTGATTCTAATGGCAGTGTGTCAACGTATAAGGCATTGGGGTCCCTGGGTAAGGGTCACGAAATCACCAGGACACAGGCAATGCAGAGTGCAAACAGCAATTGCCACTGCATGCTGTGCTTTATTGCATTATCTTTGCCAAGATTTAGTCAGGAGACAAAGAATTTCAACAGATACAATTTTGCTTAAACAATGAGACAATGTCTTTGTATATTTTTATCTAAACTATTTTAGAGCAAGCTCAGACCACTTCCCTGTACTCAGGAAAATTCTTGACTAGCTGCTCATCTGTGCTTAAATAAGCAGAGCTACTTCCTCAGCTCCCAGGAGTCTGTGACATGTGCTTTGAGATAGGGAGAGAAAACATGTTCCCTCTCTAGCCCGGTATGCCAAGAGCTTTCCACATAGACAAACACAGTCCTCAGATAACTCTGAGGCCAGAGCCTGCATCATTCTGTCCCTCCAACACAGACCCTGAGTCTTCACAGTAGTGTACTTACCTAACAAGCCCAAGTCCCTGAGTTCAAGTCCCATTACTCCCCAAAGTGGATAATATCTGTTGAGGAAACAGTTGCTCCTACTCACGACGTTTCCTTCCATATGGAATGGCATCTATTAATTGATTAAACTGAAAGCACTCATCTTTCCCCCAGACAGGCATATCTACTTGAGATAAAGATTGCTCTATTAAAGGGAGCCTAGTTGTAAGGAGAGGGGGTTACACCATTTCTCCTTCAGCCTGGGTGGAAGGAGACTTGGTTGCCCTTCCCAGGCAGGCCTTCCTCCCAAATAAACCTGGTGGTCTTGAGTTTGCCCTTTGTGCTCTTTTTCTTAACAAGAGTATTTCTAGCTTCTTCATTTGTCCCCAGTTTACTTCTCTCTGAGGGTTGATTTCTTCGTTGGTTTACTTAAAAGGACAAACTGGACATCCTTATTCTTTTTCTCTCAAAAAAAAAGGGTTCCTTCAGGAACCTATCACATTTTACTCTGCTGCTTCTCCAACAGAGGAGATGTGGGGTGCCTAACCCGGTACTACAGAGCAAGTAAACCTACAGAATTACAGGGTTTAACACTAGGAAACTGTCCACAGGGAATAACCACTACCAGTTTTGATCATTGTATTACTAAGAGTATCACTACAATAATTTCCATAACCGTGGCAGTTACTTATTGCTGTAACAAAATACCTGGTAGAAACTTAAGAAAGGAAAGAAGCATCATGGTTTCAGAAGTTCAGCACCTTGGTCACTTGGCTCATGACTTATGTATAACCATGGCAGCATGAGCATATGGAGGAGAAAACTGCTAACCTTGTGACAAACGGAGAAGAACCCAGGAGAGGATGAAGGCAGAATATCTCAAGGACACATTCCCAGTGACCACTATGTCCCAGCATTGCCATCATCAGGGGAGCAACCCATTGATGAGGTCAGACCCCTCAAGATCCAGTCACTTCCCCAAATCCCATCATTAATGGCCACCACACTCCTAGTACGTGAATCTATAGGCAACATTTCATATTCAAACAACAATTATGTCTGGAAACTGCTAAAGTGATGGCAAAAGAGATTTTACAGGTATGATTTAGAATCTGGAGGAAGTAAGGTGCTAGTGGAAAGTCCATCTCCAAAATAACCAGCAAAAAGCCACACTGGGGATGTGTTAGCAAGCAGGCTGAGCAAGCTGGAGACCCTGAGTTCAAACTCCAATATTGGCACCAAGAAAAACAAAATCTCAGAGATGTTATCCTGAGTTGTCTATCAGCCTGGAGGCAAAAGATGAAGGGCGCTGGATGTTGGTGGCTCATGCCTGGAATCGATTCTAGCTAGTCAGGAGGCTGAGATCTGAGGATCATGGTTCAAAGCCAGCCTGGGCAGGAAAGTCCATGAGACTGTTACCTCCAATAAACCACCAGAAAACCGGAAGTGGTACTGTGGCTCAAGTAGTAGAGATCAAGCTCTTAAGCTAAAGAGCTGAGGGACAGTACCCAGGCCCAGATTCAAGCCCCATGACTAAAAAAAAAAAAAAAACAACATGAAAGGGAAACAGGGGTCATGGGTTTGAAGAAACTATACTGTGGGTGACACTGTTCAAAAAGAAAAGTACTCCTTACCTTAATGTTACCCTTGAAGATAGATCAAAGGGACAGGCTATATAGCTAGTTGTCAGTTCTTTAATCAAAAATACACAACTTAGTATCAATCTGTATGAAGTGAGGGGTGTATAACATGATACAGAGGAGAGAACAATCAATTCTGCATAACAAGTCAAGGTGGTGTACATCCTGTGCAGGAGAATTGTCCTAATCAAGTGACATCACCTAATATCCCTTCCAGGGGGTTATCTTGTGATGTGTTAGCATAACCTCCTCTACTTTAGGAGCCACTTGGCTATCTTAGGCCCTGCATTAAACATGTCCTTTCCCTGAACTCTGATGACATAGGCACTTTCCCCAAATTAGCCTTATCCGGTGACACAGACAGCTACAACTGTAAATCTTAGCACCTCCACAAGATCCCCCCATACACACTTTCATGTCATGTCTCACCCAACCCCCATATACCGGGCTTGTAGTCCCCCTAGCTGCTACACTCAGCCCGACAAGGTAGCTTGTCAAGTTACTGACATTAAACTTTATAGGTAACCATGTGTCCAAGTGATTTTCTTGGGGAAGTCTTTCAATCTGAATGTTTATGTACAACTGTGTCTAAACTATAGTTGTTCAAATGGGAAAAAAAGATATGACCACAAATAAAAATTGAATGTAATAGTAATTTATTTTTCTGTCAGATCCAGAACACATTGCTATAAATGACATGTTCTGGCACATTTGCCTGTGTAATCCTCATAAAGTATCACATTCAGTTTTGGAAACAGCTTGTTGTGCTAATCACCGACGTTATATCTCGGTTTTAGCAGATAGGATGCAGTTTAAATAATTTATCCAAGGTGAAAGCAGTTAAATAAAACCACGGCCAGGAATATGGCTCAGTGGTACAGTGCTTCCCTAGCATGCATGAAGCCCTGGGTTCAATTCCTCAGCACCACATAAACAGAAAAAGCCAGAAGTGGCACTGTGGCTCAAGTGATAGTGAGCTGAAGAGCTGAGGGACAGCGCCCAGACCCACAGTTCAGGCCCCACGACTGGCCAAAAAAAAAAAAATATATATATATATATATATATGTACCTTAATATAGGATTGTTATGTATGATAATCGCTCTGTTGGCTTTTTTGTGTGTGGGTTTGGGGGGGGGGTTGTTTTGGTTTTTGTGTTTTTTTGGCCAGTCATAAGGCTTGAATTCAGGACCTGAGCACTGTCCCTGAGCTTCTTTTGCTCAAGGCTAGCACTCTACCACTTGAGCCGTAGAGCCACTTCCAGCTTTTTCTGTTTATGTGGTACTGAGGAATCAAACTCAGGGCTTCATGAATATTAGGCAAGCACTCTACCACTAAGCCACATTCCCAGCCATTTTGTGTTCTTTACATAAACACAAGAGAAGTTTCTGAGTCAAAAGACATGACACACAGACTGGGAATGTAGCTTAGTGGTAGAATGCTTGCCTAGCTTGCATGAAGCCCTGAGTTCAATTCCTCAGTACCACATAAACAGAAAAGTCCAGAAGTGCGCTGTGTCTCAAGTGGTAGAGCTCAAAAAACTGGTAAAAAAAAAAAAAAAAAGATGACACATTCGACTACTGGATAACATTTGGTACTCTTGGTAGGCAATGTGAATTACATAACAACTATTTCATAAGGAGAAAGGGTGTTGTGGCTCATGGAGAGTTTCAGTACAGGATCAATTGGCCCATTGTTTTGTGCCTTAGGCAAGTCAGTACACCATAACAGGAGTGTGTGTTGTGGTAAAGCTGCTCACCTTATGGCTAAGAAGCAAAAAGAACTACGAAGGGTCCAAGGTTCCACGGTCCCTTCCAGGGCATGCCCTTAAATGACTGGAGGACTTCCCTTTAGGCTCTACCTCTATGTGTTCCATTACGCAATAATGCCACGCTGAGGGCCCAGCTTTTGACATGTGGGCATGTAAGGAAGATGTAAGATCCCAACTGAAGCAGTTGGTTTGAGATTTTTCAATAGCAAGAGTTGCAAATTTTATTATAATTTTCCTTATTTTTCTAAATTGTTGGCAATATACATTTCATAATTAAAAAAAACTTTTACAAAAAAAAGTGCAACTTTGATTTCTTATACTTTGATTTCGGATGAGTTTCAGATTAAGATACAAGGGTTAAATAGAACATTCTAGTTCTTGGGAAACCAGGACTACTGTATGACCTTGAAAGTCCAGACAAATCAGAACACACTGCAAGTAACATAAAATGGCCAAGTTACGACCTTTTCTGTTTTTCACTTATGTCTTAATAATTTGGAATCACTTGTGGGCTATTTGGACATGTTTCCTTACTTAGAGCTAAGAAAATTCATTACCTTCTTTTATGCTGATGATATTTACATAATGAACTTTAAGATTTCATTGATCCCATTGCTTACCATTTGTCAGAAAAAAATAGATTTAAACCAACTGTTCCAAAAGTAAAATTATGATCTTAGTGCATGTTCTTGAATTTAATTGGCTTAGATTCAGTAACTAAATACTAGGTGGTTTTGTCGGGGTGAGGGTTGTTTTTGGTTTTGTTTTTTTTCCCTAAGGGGAATGTTTTGGAAGTAATTCTTCCAGGTAGATGCTCTTTGCTAAAAGCCATGTATTTCATAAGAACATTATTCTAACTTTTCTGGAAAGTGAAAATAATTTCTTCTGTGAAGTTTTTCAGTACAGATCTTTATCGCTGTTGGACAGGGTTCACCAGTGTCTAACAGCTCAGCCTGGTGACAAGTGCCCAGCGCTCAGCCGATCACATTGTTGCCGTGTGCTGTGAAGGAAGCATCCACAGTTACCAGATCTGAAATCTATTGAGCTCTAATATGCTTAAAAATGTGAACGTTAGGGCTGGGAAGGCCCAGAGTTCAGACCCCACGACTGGACCCCCCCAAAAAAAACTTATTCATTATTCTATGCTGATAAGAATGTGTCTTATGAGTTTTCCAGAGTTTCATAAGAGATAAATAAACCCTTGAACAATGAATTACCTTCAAAGCAGTTTTAATGTTATTGCAACTCTGCAGAATGTCATTCTTTTAAACTTTGATTTTTTTCCTTCTGAGGGAGACGGATAGGTGAGATGATGGTTGTCAAGCTGAAATAGGAAATTTCAAGCCCCAAGTTTTCCAGTCAAGTAATTTCTCACTGTCTTTCACTATTCTCTTCTAGTATGTCTGAATTTGACAGACTAGTTCTCTGTATATCTAGTCAAAGTCAAAGTCATAGGCTTTTTTTTGTTTTGTGGTTTTTTTGTTTGTTTTTTTGTTTTTGTTTTTTTTGGGGGGGTCTGGTTGTGGGGCCTGAACTCTGGGCCTGGGCGCTGTCCCTCAGCTCTTCAGCTCAAGGCTAGTGCTCTACCACTTGAGCCACAGCGCCACTTCCGGCTTTTTTTTTTCTTTTGCTTATGTGGTGCTGAGGAATCGAACCCACAGCCTCATGCATGTAAGGCAAGCGCTCTACCACTGAGCCAACTTCTCAGCCCTCCCA
>NW_012267336.1:1033502-1046266 GCF_000151885.1 Dipodomys ordii | reverse complement strand
TGGGCGCTGTCCCTCAGCTCTTCAGCTCAAGGCTAGTGCTCTACCACTTGAGCCACAGCGCCACTTCCGGCTTTTTTTTTTCTTTTGCTTATGTGGTGCTGAGGAATCGAACCCAGGGCCTCATGCATGCAAGGCAAGCACTCTACCACTGAGCCACCTTCCCAGCTCCCCATAGGCTTTGTTTTAAACTGCTTTCTACCTCACACATTAATGATCAAATTATATTCTCTCTATATTTCACATACATGTTTTTGTTGGTATGAGAACAGAACCCAAGGTCTTTGTACATACAAAGCAAGTGATCTAACCCACTTGAGCCATTCCCCTGGATCTTTTTGTTTGCATTTTGATTTTGAGATGGGGCCTTACTAACTTTGCTGTGGCTGGATCCAATCCCCCCTCTCCCCCCCCCCAACCTCCACCATCTTTGCCTCCCAAGAGGCTCGGATTCCCAGCATGCATTACCACACCAAGTTTCCCACACAGATTCTTTAACTGAAGGTACATGGAAGCTCTGAAGGCAGCATTCGTTACTGTCTTAGTGTGTTTTTTATATTTGCTAAGCTGATGGCAGAAAGCTAATTGAATGTTCTTAGGCATTGTCATCAGATGCCAATGTCTGTGCTTTAGTATCTTAATCCTAATTCTCTTGAGACTGGTAAAACTATTTTGTCAATGTAAACATGAATATATACTACAATTTTTGTGATCCTCTTTTGGCATTTGTTTCCTAATATCCCAAAGAACCTAAACAGTGGAAATAGCTTACTTCTTATTTCAGTTTTGATTTACTGCGTTACTTTGAGCTAGGTACAGGGAAATACAGACATTGAAGTTAAGAGTTTTGCTTTCAGAGAACTAACAGTCTAAAGCTGCCCTGTTCACTGTGGTAACCTCTAGCCTGCAAAGGGTTATTTCAGTGTGAATTAAAAATTCTGTTCCTCCATCACACTTGCCACATTTTAGGAAGTCACTAGTCATAATAGTTACTGTATTAGACCATACATGTATAGAAAGTTTCTGTCATTGCAGAAAGTCCTGTTGGATTGTGCTAGCCCAAGAATCATGTGAGAATAAGTAAAAAGATGAAACAATTTCAGACTGAGACAAGTCCTGAGTGTGCATGAGACTTGGGCATCAACTGTCAAAGGCAGTATTTGAGGGCTATTGGGGGAGCCTGTGGTTTAAATACTTGCATGTGATTCTGATGCAGATGTGTGGCAACCCTGAGAAAAGTCATGCAGGGTATGTGGGGAGGTATTTCATATTCTCTGATTTGTGTGAATATGAATAGGAAGGAAAACTTCATCTTAACTTGATGGACAGAGAGCAAAACCAAACACTAACTGAAAGACTAGGGGAGTATTTCTAAAACCTTAGAAAACCCAAAAGAAAATAAAATGGACAGAGGAACTAAACAAACATTGCATAAAATAGAGAATGCAAATCACCAAAAAATGAAAAAGTACTCAAGTTCACTTCCACTTGTCAAGTAGAAGTGTGACTTTCAACAGCTTTCTTGGGAAATAATCTATTGATTTTTTATAAAATTGAAAATGCACACTGGCTCATTGATCTTCCTAAGTCGATTCTTTATTCCCCACACACAAAAAAATCCTAATGTGAAATACATGTACATATTAAGGATGTTGATTATGGTACTATTTGCAATTTAAAAAAATTGTTAAGCAACTAGAATGACCATCATAGGGATTGGATAAGAAAATTGTGAAATATCCATACTATAGACTGTTTTTTATATTGAAAAGAACGATATCTTAAAGGGCACCAGTGGCTCATACCTGTAATCTTAGCTATTCAGTTTTGCTTTTTGCCAGGGCCAGCATGAACCATGGTCTTCCTATTTGTACTGCATCTGGGATGACAGGTGGGAACCACTTTACCAAGCTTTTTATTGGTGAGATACATTTTCAATCTAGGCTGGCCTCAAACCATGAGCCTCCTTGTCTCTGCCTCCCTAGTTGCCAGGAATACAGATGCAAGCCACCTCATGCAGCTGTTTCTACCTCTTTCATATGGTTTAATCTTTCATGATTAAATTTAGCTCTCACACCCCAAGAATAGTCTTCTCAGCGCAAGATCATTAATCACATTGGCAGTGACGCTTTTTCCATATAAGATAGCATTGACAAGTTTCAGATTAAGACCTCTCTATTTTGGGTGGACTATTATCTAATCTAACACATGTTTGTAAACTTAGAGAATGATGTCAAAGTATACACGCAAAATTATTAACAATAGTTTCTTTAAGATCATGTGATTGGAGGAGAAGAAAGCCACTAGTTTTTTTTCTATACACATTGATTATTTGTTAAAAATCATAAAGTGGAAATATTTAAAAAGAAAGGAAAATAGCAAGGATTTCAGGTAAATAGAAACAAAAAACATAGGTGGCCAGATGTAGTCATCCAAAGCCAACGTCATTACACTGAAAAAGGATATTTTATAATTTTTAAAAAGGATAGTAATTGAAGATAAAACTTATAAAACTTTATGTGTATGCATAAACTTCTATGTATGCTTAGCAACAAGCTTAATAAGGCAAAGCCTTTTAAAATACAAAGATACTTTTATAAAACTTTTAAGGTCAAGTTGGGCACCAGTGGCTCACAGCTGTAATCCTATCTGCTCAGAAGGCTGAGATCTGAGGATCATAGTTCAAAGTCAATCTGGGCAAGAAAGTCCATGAAATACTTATCTCCAATTAACCACCAACAAGCTAGAAGTCGAGCTGTGACTTAAATGGTAGAACACTAGCCTTGAGAGGGGAAAAAAAAAAGATGGGCTGGGAAGGTGGCTCAGTGGTAGAGCACTTGCCTTGCATGCATGAGGCCCTGGATTTGATTCCTCAGCACCACATAAGCAGAAAAAAAAAGCCAGAAGTGGTGCTGTGGCTCAAGTGGTAGAGTGCTAGCCTTGAGCTGAAGAGCTGAGGAACAGCGCCCAGGCCCAGAGTGCAGGCCCCACGACCAGACCCAAAAAAAATAGTCTCAGGGACAGCACCCAGGCCCTGAGTTCAAGCCCAAGGACCAGCACAAGAACAAGGAAGAGGAGGAGGAGGGTGAGGGGGAGACGGAGAAAAATAAAAGATATAGTTTGTTCTCCATCCGCAATACAATAAAACTAGAATATTCTCAAAGGTTTCAAGGAGCTTAGTGCAGTGACTCACACTTATCATCCTATATACTCAAGAGGTACAGATGAGAAAGAGCATCAGAAAGTTCAAGGTCAGACTTTGCAAAAAGTTCACAAGATTTCATGGCAACTGGAAAAAAAAAAAAGCTGGGTGCAGTTGCACATGCCTGTCACCCCAGCTATGCAAGATCACTATTATATCCAGGTCAGCCTAAGCATAAATGCAAGAACTTTTGTGAGAAAGAAAGCTAGGCACTGGCAGCTCATGCCTGTAGTCCTAACTACTCAGGATGCTGAGATCTGAGGATCACAGTTTAAAGCCAGCAGAGGAAGGAAAGTCCCCAATTAACCACTCAAAAACCAGAAGTGGAGCTGTGCCTCAAAGTGGTAAAGTGCTAGCCTTGAGCAAAAGCAGCTCAGACACAGTGTCCAGGCCTTGAGTTCAAGTCCCACGACAGACCAAAAAAAAAGGAAATGGGTACCTTACATAGCAAAATCTATATAACAAAGCAGTCCTCAGAAGAAGAAAAATGTACTTTTGAGCTCCATGTTATTTTTACAATATAAATATTGCAAATAAGTGGATTAAGCGTCCCACTTAGGTTGGACAGGGCTGATGATGTAACTCAGTGGGGAAGAAAAGGGCCAAGTGTGGTCTTAGCCCTCCAGAGGCTGGGGCAGGAGGACTGAGAGTTTTAGGCTAGTGTGGGGGCTACTCAGTGAGACCCACGTTAAAAGAAGAGGAAGTAAGAATCCGGGTGGAGAGGCACGGCTTAGAAGGTGGAGTCGGCACAGAAATGCTCTGCAGCCTGCAACGCAGCATCTCAGTGGCACACAGCAGTAGGCACTTCTTATTCGCTCTTGCCCAGGCAGTTCAGCTGAGGTCACGCTCATTCGGGCTGTGGGACACTGAGGTTGGCTTTGCTCCCTGTCTCCATTCTACAGCCCAAGGCAGGAAAGGCAGGAGTTCCCTGGAGCATGGCATGAGCCCAAGAAGCCCCGCCCCCTCATCTCTGCCCAGGCCACCGCTGCTCAGCCCCTCCACCACTGGCCTCGGCTCTGCCCTCTGTCCTCAGCTGGCCCTGCAGCATCGTCTCCCACGCAGCCCAGGACTTCACGTCCCTCAGCTTTCTGCTTCTGGTCTTTTCTGTCACGTCACTCGTTGCTGTGTGACGCACGCGCATGCGCACACCCCCTTGATGCTCGGTGTTCGGTCCCACTATAAGGTGTGTGACTTCAAGAGTGTGACTATGGGGCTGGGAATGTGGCCTAGTGGCAGAGTGCTTGCCTAGCGTGCATGAAACCCTCCGTTCGATTCCTCAGCACCCCAGAAACAGAAAAAGCCAGAAGTGGTGCTGTGGCTCAAGTGGTAGAGCGTTAGCCTTGAGCAAATGAAGCTCAGGGACAGTGCCAGGCCCTGAGTTCAAGCCTTCAGACTGGCAAAAACAAAAACAAAAATAGTGTAACTATTCACTGCGGTGTCCTCAGAACCTTCTAGCCGCATGTGTTTATGGACAGTCTAGCTAGGAGGCTCAGCTATCTTCAAACTCACAATCCTCCTGCCTCAGCCTCCTCAGAGTTGGGATTAAAGAAGCACCACCTTGCTCTGATCGTTAGGACCTAATTATTTTAATTAAATCATTTATGAGAAACCATTTCATAGCATTCACAGTATAGCCTCTATGCTACTACTGCAGTGCCTGCTCATTTACTTCCTATGTTACTTGAATCTTTCTTCCTTGGGACTAGGATCTACTACTTTTAGCAGAGCATTTGGTTATCCAGAGCAAAGGCTACATGTATCAAGTTCTCCTGCAGCCGGTTATGAACCAGTCACTGTGTTCTGGTCCCTGGTATGTATTTGTACTTGAAAGTCTTTCAAGAGGTTGGAATTTGAATATCTATATTCTACCATTTGGTTAAAAAAAAACACAACATGCTGACCATAGTGGGTGTGCAAGCTAGAACTCTTCTGTCTCACTAGCCAGTGTTCCCTCCTTGCCAGCCTACCTTCCACACATTTTAAGTGAGAGAAATGTGATGCCACTTCTTACCCAGTGATATTTTTGTCCTCGTGGCACTTGCAGCTTAACCTGATCCTAATAGATCCTAATAGGATGCCAGGTGCCAAGACCCAGAAATTCCACCCCAAGGGAGAACCCTAAGATACAGCCACACTCATGAAGACACACACGAAGTACTCACAGTAATGTGTCTTCTAATGAGAAAAAAATAGGAAAACTAAAAATAAATAGCGCTTCACTTCCTTTTTTTTTTTTTTTTTGGTCGGTCATGGGCTTGAACTCTGGGCCTGAGCGCTGTCCCTCAGCTCTTCAGCTCAAGGATAGCGTTCTACCACTTGAGCCACAGTGCCACTTTCAGTTTTCTGGTGGTTTATTGGAGATAAGAGTTTCATGGCTTTTCCTGCCAGGGCTGGCTTTGAACTGTGATTCTCAGATCTCAGTCTCCTGAGTAGCTAGGATTATAGGCGTGAGCCACAGGTGCCTGGCTTTCACTTAGACTTTTAAAAAGAGGGATATGAACTAATGAGAGCATACATTAACATGGATTAACTCACAATATAAGAAAGCAAGCTGTGGGGCTGAGGGTGTAGGATCTTCTCAGTGTTAGAGCACTTGCCTCACATGTGGAAGGCCCTGGGTTTGACACTCAGTCCTGCAAAAAGAAAAGGGAATGTGGGGAAGAAAGCAAACATCTGTAAAGGTACATTATTACTGTATTACCTTTTTTCCTCCTGAGACCATGAGTCAATCAAATGCTTTCTCTTATTGGCTGGTTCTCTACCATCTGAGCCACACCTCCAGCTGTGTATTAGCTTTCTTTTTTTGGTCGGTCATGGGGCCTGAACTCTGGGCCTGGGCACTCTCCCTCAGCTCTTCAGCATTCTACTACTTGAGTCGCAGCACCACTTCCAGCTTTTTCTGTTTATGTAGTTCTAAGAAATCGAACCCAGGGCCTCATGCATGCAAGGCAAGCACTCTACCACTGAGCCATCTTGTTAAAAGATACTAAGAATCTAAGATTTTCTAAGAGTGAACACATATCATCTTGATCCTCAAGTGTTTTTCTTACTTTGTTTCATTCACAGTTGTTTCCTTGTTTAAGAACGTTTGTAGGGGCTGGGAAGGTGCAGGTAGAAGAGGAAGTGTACGGAGAATCATTATACAGCAGTTTGGGTTTTCAAAACAAACAGATCAAGAAATAGAGCATCAGCTGGACTCCAGTGCCTTATGCTTTGCGATCTTAGCTACTCAGTAGTCTGAGCTACTGAGGATCAAGACTCAAAGCCAGCTCTCACAGACAAATCCTAGAGACTCCCCTTCAATTAAAAGTGGATATGTGGCTCAAGTGGTAGAGTGCCAGCCTCAAGCAAAAAAGCTAAGTGAGAGCATGAGCCTACTTCAACCTCCTTCCAGAAAAAAAAAAAAGAACTAAAACAGAACCAGTATCCTCAGACAACCTCCACTGTAGTGAAGGGAAGAGACTTGGTTTTGTGGCAGGGAGAGTCCCTTTCTCTGCTTCCTCCAGCTATAAATCAAGGAACAGTTAGCTCCTTGTTAGTAGCAGCCATTCCCAAACTAGCAGAGATGCCACTACTAGAGTTCAGAGTGAAGATAGAATGTGCCTGAAACCCTTCGGTGACCCTACCCTGACCCTATGCTGACCATTCACTGACCTTTTGCTGACATTTGGATCAGATTAACAGAGGCTGGAGTGCACTTTCCCTCAGAACGCCAGTTGGGTGAACCTTTAATTTCCTCATTATTTAAATCTGCTGGAATTGGATTTTCTGTTTCTTCCAGCTAAAAGTATTCTATGTGGTAGAAACAGGTTAAAATCTAGGACTTAAAACACGTGACATTTTAGTGGCAGTTCAGAATTCACTGAACCATTTATCCTTTTCTTTCACTTGCTGGTACTCTTAGGGAAATATAGACGAGTATTACCTGACTGAAAAAAAATATATATATTAATTCATGTATTAATTCAACTTATGTCCTTAACTATCCCATGAGGTATGTCACTATGAATCCAGAGTTTTGGGTAAAAAAAAAAACAATTCCAGAGGTCCCAATTAGCCCCATCCATACATGCCTATTAAAGATCTCTAGTAAACAGCTGAGAAAGGAGACTTGATTGAATGCAGCCACACTGGGAAGTCAAGACCTCAGTGGCCCTGAGATTGCCTTTGGCATCTGGTGTAAGTTTTAGGCTCTGCCTTCACCAAAACTATGATGTGAACTAAATCTACCTTAGAAGTTCATTATTTCAAGTATTCTGTTCGATACACCAGCCCTCCATGTGCTGGTTGTCTTTTTTCTCTAACAGCTGTGTTTCTCAGTACATCAACAGATCATGATCCCCTCTTCGGCACTATAGAAGGAAATCTTAATCCCACTGTCAATCATTCCTCATTCCCATACCGTCATCCCCAGGCAACAACTAATCTGCTTTCTGTCTCCGTGGATTTGCCTATTCTAGAAATAGAGTCGTTCAGGATGGGGTCCTATACCACCAGCTTCTTTGACAAAGTACAAAGTTTTCCTCTGTGGAATCTGATTCGCTAAAAGTTGAAAAATGCTGTTTAGGGTAGAAGTGGAAAAGAAGCAACCAGTTACAGGGAGTGTGAACAAACAGGGTAGGAAAAGAATTCTCTGATCATGAGAGGGGAAAGGAAATGAGATTAGGACATAAATACCAACAGGTGAAAGGCAATTTTCCTTTGGGGAGGTAGGCTACCAGTCTGGTTTCCAAAGTTTGGAAAGGGTGATACTGAAGCCAAATATGTTTATACAGTTATTGCATTGCTTTATTTGCTCTGCCTATGTTATAACTTTAAAGTTTTTTTTTTTGGTGTGTGTGTGTACTCAGGGTCTTGTGATCTTTCTTAGCTTCGGCTCAGGGCAGCACTATACTAGTTGAGCCACAGCTCCATTTTTAGCTTTTTGCTGGTTAATTAGAGATGGTTAGAAATAAAAGGTCTATAATCTTTTCTGTCCAGGGTGGCTTCAAACCTCCATCCTCAGATCTTGTCCTCCTAAGTAGCTAGGATTACAGGCAGCATGAGTCACCATTTCATCTTTTTATGTGCTTAAATAGTTTTTATCACCTCGATGATAGTTAAACCTGTGAAAGTAGGCGATAACATCAAAGAAGGAAGAGATCATACCAAAAGAAAAGGCTAGCGGTAAGGACAAAATGTTGAAGTAATTATTTACATTCCTGGCACAGTTTACAAAATGTTTCACAGTCAGTTTCCCCTTGAAGGTAGCATTGACCCTATGAGGAAATGAGTACAGCTGGGTTGGTTCATACTGGAGAGAGAGCGTCAGCATTTCTCACTTTTATTTAAAGAGAAAAGGAAATGAAGATGAACGGAATAATCAAAAAAGTAGGATTAAGACAAGATGAAGCCAGGTACCTGTGGCTCACGCCTGTAATCCTAGCTACTTGGCAGTCTGAGATCTGAGGATTGTGGTTCCAAGCAGAAAGGTCTGTGAGACTCTTATCTCCAATAAACTACTCAGAAAAAAGCTGGAAGTGGCACTGTGGCTCAAATGGTATAGAACATTAGCTCTGAGCACAAAGAGGCTCAAGGACCATGCCCAGGCCTTGAGTTCAAGCCCCAGGACTGGCAAAAAAAAAAAAAAAAGACTAGATGATTGATTACAGTTTCATGGTAGCAAGATGATTGATTACAGTTTCATGGTAGCAAAGGGAAGGCCATCTATGTGCTCCCTTCATTTAAAAACACTTAATGAGCAGAGTGTGATCTGTATTTACTCTGCAGGGAGAGTTACCAACAAGATGACCCAGGGAGGGCGTCCTTGGTCTTTGTCAGAACATACAAGGAATCCCTCTTGTCACTATTTCCTTGTTTGTGGTAATTTCCTTAGAAACCAGAACTTTGGTTTATAATTCAAGCCTAATAAGTACAGTAAGGTACACATATCGTACAGTTTGTTGGTTTTTTTCACATAATGTACCCAGGTCAAGAAACAGGTCACTAGCATCTCCAAAATGTCCTACACTTCCTCCCCAGTTACTGTCTTTCTCTCCTCCCACAATGGGAGGACTTCTAATACAATTGGTGAATTCAAAGTGCCTGTGGTAAAGTGGCTAGATACATAACTTAGTTACGGCCAGAAAACCCACCAGTTGATGATGTCCCACAGGACAGACTGTAAGACAATAAAGACTGCGAATGAATGACACCACTGTCCCCAAGAACTCAGTAGTGGCTCCAAATCGGGTAGTTGGAGATTGTGCTAGAGAACTAAGCTGCCCGATCAGTAATGAGAATGAAAGGTCCCACAATAATAGAGGTTGTGCACTTAACCTTCAGAAACAGAGTGGCTGCAATTATCCCAATGAGCAGTAAGGTCAGGTGGCAATCAGCAAGGGAAGCGTCTCCTATGGAGAGAGAGCCATGGAGAAGGTTAATAGAATATGGTCTCTCCAAGGGAAAGTTGAGGGGCAGCCAACACAGGTTTTGCTCAAATTATACCAAAAAAGAAAGGAAAGAAAGAAAGAGAGAGAAAAAGGAAGGAAGGAAAGAAAGAAAGAAAGAGAAAGAAAGAAAGAGAAAAAGAATGGAAAGGCTGAAGGCCATTCAATATAAAAAGAATCACAGTTGTTTTTTTTTCTCAATTTCCTGAAGTTGTATTCAGCCTCAGAACCCACTGGCTGAATGGCAGGCTGGGTTCTGGGTTGCCAAGGAGAATGAGCTGCCACACCACAGCAAGCGTGTCTGTAAGGATTCTCCTGCACGTCCGCAGAGGGACTGGGTCATTTACTAGGGCAGCCATACTTGGTTCCAGTGAGCCACAAGGGCCTTTGGCACTTTCCCAACTTCCAGCTCTGCTCATCCGCAGGTCCATGGAGAATGTTGATACTGTGGTTCTCAAAGTGGGTCCGTGACTGATCGTGTCTGAGAACCGGGTAGAAATTGTAGAACCTATCCTAGATCTGCCAGACCTCAGTGGAGCCCAGACACCTGTGCTCTGACAAACCCTCCAGGTGAACCAGTGGATGGTCAATGGTGAGAGCCACAGACATAGGCGTGAGCACTTGAAACTGGTCTGTCAGATGCTGTCACTTACCACAAACAGCCCCCAGTAGGGTGGCTTTTCAACCTTCTTGAGTCAGGGCGAGCTTTTGATTGTTATTGTTCTGTTTCATGCAGTTTGTCTGCATAGATTGGAACTTTTCTCAGGGTAGTATTCATCTATTTTCAGCCTCCTTGTTCTGCAAGGACATTTAACATGATTGTGTGTACACCCTCCATTAAGTCTTTTATATCCTATTACCTGAAGGCATTTAAAAGTGCTAACAGGCCTTCCTTCCTGTGTCTCCTTATAACTCACAACCTACCTCATTTCAGGCACCAAGGACACAGGGGTGCTATGAAAGAAAAGGGGCTGTTGACTTGCAATGAGCCCTTTAACCACAAAAAGCTCAAGTGGTTGATGTGCTACTAACAGGTGGAAGGCCCTGGTTCAAGCTTCAGCACTTTGAATGAATGAGTGGATAGGTTCTGGATCAGTAAACGTGAGATAAAGCCTGAAATTCTTGATTTTTTTCACCAGTTGCACTAATGCTGGTGCTATTGGTACAGGGTCCAGCCTTGGACTAGTAATGCCATTGAAATACTGGTAAGATACACTGCTACAGTGGGTTATGAATTCAGAAGCTTTCACTTGCTATGCTGGTGTTTTACCACTTGAGCCACACTTCCAGCAGTTTTTCAGCGGTTATTTTTTAGGATAGGTTCTCATTTCCTATCTTGGCTGAAATCACATGTCAGCACTGTGTAACGCTTCTCTCCATGGTGACAAGGACTTTTCTGCCCAGGCAGTTTTGGCACTATAATCTCGCCAATCTCAGTCTCCCATGTGGGTGGGATTACAAGTGTGAGCCACTTAGTCCAGCCCCCTTCTGATCTTTAATGTTACCATCTTGAATACAAGTCTGGATATCATACAAAACCATGTGTTAAGATACTTCATTTTACAAAGCTTGTGTGCATCTGATCATCAAGATATTTATCAAAATGAACTCTAGGGAATGAAGACAAGTTTTTTTTTTCTTTTTCCCTTGTCTTTCTTCTTCATCTTTTTTTGCTATTTTCTTTTTTGTTCTGTTTGTTCATTTATGTCTTTGGGAATGTAAGGGTAGGCACAGAAATGGAGGGACAAAGGGTGACAAATGCAGCAATGGTACTCACTGGACACTATGTTGAAAATGAACAATATAACTTGTGGGTGGGGATGAGAGAGAAAAACTGGGAGAGAGCAAGGGAAGGGGTGACATTGCCCAAAAATATGTACTCATTACCTGACTTATGTAATACCTCTGTATATTAACACCCTTATATTAACAATTTAAATTTTTTAAGTACCTAATTTTACTCGAGGTGAAAAAAAGCAAACGTGAACAAATCCTTACTCATTTTAGAGAATTTAGAAAACATAGAAAAATATACGGAACAAAATCATTACTAATTCCAGTAGTCAGGAATAATCAGTTTGGTTTGTTTCCTTCAGAGCATTTCTGACTATGTATAGATTTTTTTCTTTCTTTCTTCAACAAAATTGAAAACATAATTGAAGGGAGATGGAGTTAAGTCAGAGTCCTCACTGTAACTTGTGGAAGGGCCTGAAGCCCAGGACTGTGATGAACATATCCACGTAACCTTGAGTCCCATACTTGTGTACTACCTTCGGACCTTGAGGCCGTATCAAGCCAGATGTCACTTTTGTCTAATGGGAGTAGAAACAGGCAACCCTGCCGGGCTGTTGTGCTGTTGCTGGTGCTGCAGCTGCATCCGTGGGCAGAGAGCTCATGAATAAAACATAATCGCCATTCCTATTGTACCTTGCCTTTTCTTTGGTCTGCCCAAATCCCGTTTCACACTAGCTGGAGCAGAGAAGAACCTGCAGCATTACCATGATGTACCTGAATTTGCATCCTGCTTTCCCACTTACTTAGGCTCTCATGAGCATTTTCCTAGTTTTTTTTGAAAGCACAAAATGCATAGAGCTTTGAATTGTGCTTAAATGATGTTAGAATAGAAAACATTCCATTGTTGTATTACAAGAGTCAATTCCCCATTTGGGGTTTCTGTTTCTAAGCTTTTATTATTATAAAAAATAACACAAGCATCAAATTGTAGGCAGTTTAGAAACTTAAATCTCAGATTATTTTCTAGGAAACAAAAATTCCCATATCACAGTAGTACCTAATAAAAGAACCTCATAGTTTTGTCGTTAAACTCTTGAAACCTATTGCAACATTAATGTATGGAGAGTTCAGATTCAGATGAAATTTCCATTTTATTACAACAATAGCAACCCTATGTATTGGTGTTTAAAAAAAAGATATATAATCTTTACTAATATTGCTAGGACTCAAGCCTATGCATTTACAGTTAATTTTTTATTTTTATTTTTTTTTATTTTTGGGTCCTGTCGTGGGGCCTGAACTCTGGGCCTGGGCACTGTTCCTCAGCTCTTCAGCTCAAGGCTAGCGCTCTACCACAGGAGCCACAGTGCCGCTTCTGGCTTTTTTCTTTTTGCTTATGTGGT